>NW_005196900.1:322729-375738 GCF_000372725.1 Emiliania huxleyi CCMP1516
GGTCTTGACGGAGGCAGCGGACTCGGCGGCGTCGGGCTCGGCGGCGGCAGGCTCGGCGGCGGCGGGCTTGGCGGGTGCGGTCTCGACGGCGGCGGGCTCGGCGGCGGCGGGCTCGGCGGCGGCGGGCTCGACGGCGGCGGCCTCGGCGGAGGAGGCGACGTCGGCGGGGGCGAGGGCGGCGGCGGCGACGGCGGCGGCGGCGAGGGAGGTGGCGGCGCCGGAGGAGGCGGGGACGGCGGCGGCGGGCTCGGCGGCGGCGGGCTTGGCGGCGGCGGGCTTGGCGGCGGCGGGCTTCGCGGCGGCGGCGAGGGCGGTGGCGGCGTCGGTGGCGGCGGCGAGGGAGGTGGCGGCGCCGGCGGAGGCGGGGACGGCGGCGGCGGGCTCGGCGGCGGCGGGCTTGGCGGCGGCGGGCTTGGCGGCGGCGGGCTTGGCGGCGGCGGCGAGGGCGGTGGCGGCGTCGGTGGCGGCGGCGACGGCGGCGGCGACGGCGGTGGTGACGGCGGCGACGACGGCGGCTGGTTGTAGACGTAAGCTTCGATGTGGCGGTGCGTGTACCACGGCTCGTGGTCGCCTTGCTTGAGGCAGAGGTTGTGCAGGCCAACCTCAAACGGGCGGTAGTCGGCGCGCAGGTTCGCGTCGAGGGCGGGGAAGTAGCCCAAGTCCTTGTGCACGCTCAGCTCTTGATCGCAGTCTTGCGCGGAGGTGGCCTTGATCCAGCCGACACGGTCTCCGTCCTGGACGTTATGGCCTCCGGCAAAGTGGAGGGAGACCTCGATATCGACCCAGAGGTTGATGCGGTAGGTCTCATTCTCGGGATACGGGGGCGGGCCCCCATCGACGGTGATGACGATATCCGGCGGAGATGGCGGAGGAGGAGACGGCGGCGGCGACGGCGGCGGCGACGGCGGCGGAGACGGCGGCGGCGGGCTCGGTGGAGGCGGCGACGGCGGCGGGGGGGACGGCGGCGGCGGGCTTGGCGGCGGCGGGCTCGGCGGCGGCGGCGAGGGCGGCGGCGGGCTCGGTGGTGGCGGTGAGGGCGGCGGCGGCGTGGGTGGCGGCGGCGCCGGTGGGGGCGGCGAAGGTGGGGGCGGCGAGGGCGGCGGCGGGCTGGGCGGTGGCGGCGAGGGTGGCGGCGGCGACGGCGGAGGCGGAGAGGGCGGAGGAGGGGAGGGCGGCGGGGGCGAGGGCGGAGGCGGAGAGGGCGGAGGAGGTGACGGCGGCGGCGGGTTCGGAGGAGGGGGCGAGGGCGGCGGAGGCGACGGCGGCGGAGGGGACGGTGGCGGAGGCGATGGCGGCGGCGGCGAGGGCGGCGGCGACGGTGGCGGCGGCGACGGCGGCGGCGACGGCGGCGGTGACGGCGGCGACGACGGCGGCTGGTTGTAGACGTAAGCTTCGATGTGGCGGTGCGTGTACCACGGCTCGTGGTCGCCTTGCTTGAGGCAGAGGTTGTGCAGGCCAACCTCGTACGGGCGGTAGTCGGCGCGCAGGTTCGCGTCGAGGGCGGGGAAGTAGCCCAAGTCCTTGTGCACGCTCAGCTCTTGATCGCAGTCTTGCGCGGAGGTGGCCTTGATCCAGCCGACGCGATCTCCGTCCTGGACGTTATGGCCTCCGGCAAAGTGGAGGGAGACCTCGATATCGACCCAGAGATTGATGCGGTAGGTCTCATTCTCGGGGTACGGGGGTGGGCCCCCATCGACCGTGATGACGATGTCCGGCGGAGGGGATGCAGGGGGTGACGGCGGCGGCGTTGAGGGTGGAGGCGGGGACGGCGGCGGGTTGGGGGGCGGAGGCGTTGGTGGAGGCGGCGACGGCGGCGGGGGGGACGGCGGCGGCGGCGCGGGCGGCGGCGGCGCGGGCGGCGGCGGGCTCGGTGGTGGCGGTGAGGGCGGCGGCGGCGTGGGTGGCGGCGGCGCCGGTGGGGGCGGCGAAGGTGGGGGCGGCGAGGGTGGAGGCGGGCTGGGCGGTGGCGGCGAGGGTGGCGGCGGCGACGGCGGAGGCGGAGAGGGTGGAGGCGGGGAGGGCGGCGGAGGGGAGGGCGGAGGCGGAGAGGGCGGAGGAGGTGACGGCGGCGGCGGGTTCGGAGGAGGGGGCGAGGGCGGCGGAGGCGAGGGCGGCGGAGGGGACGGCGGCGGCGGCGACGGCGGAGGCGGCGAGGGCGGCGGCGACGGTGGCGGCGGCGACGGCGGCGGCGACGGTGGTGGTGACGGCGGCGACGACGGCGGCTGGTTGAAAACGTAAGCTTCGATGTGGCGGTGCGTGTACCACGGCTCGTGGTCGCCTTGCTTGAGGCAGAGGTTGTACAGGCCAACCTCGTACGGGCGGTAGTCGGCGCGCAGGTTCGCGTCCAAGGCGGGAAAGTAGCCCAGGGCGGTGTCGCGCAGCTCTTGCTCGCAGCCGTGCGTGGAGTTGACCTTGTCCACGTTGATCCAGCTGACGCGATCTCCTTCGATGACGTTGTGGCCTCCGGCAAAGTGGAGTGACGCCTCGATATCGACCCAGAGGTTGATGCGGTAGGTCTCATTTTCGGGGTACGGGGGCGGGCCCCCATCGACGGTGATGACAATATCCGGGGGGGGAGCAGGAGGAGGAGACGGCGGCGGCGACGGCGGCGGCGACGGCGGCGGAGGCGAGGGAGGCGGCGGTGAAGGTGGAGGCGGCGACGGCGGCGGAGGGGCCGGCGGCGGCGGGCTTGGCGGCGGCGGGCTCGGTGGCGGCGGTGAGGGCGGCGGCGAGCTCGGTGGTGGCGGTGAGGGCGGCGGCGGTGTCGGCGGCGGCGGCGAGGGCGAGGCCGACGGCGGTGGAGGGGAGGGCGAGGCCGATGGCGGAGGCGGAGAGGGCGAGGCCGACGGCGGCGGTGGGCCGGGCGAGGCGGACGGCGGGGGCGGCGAGGGCGAAGCCGACGGCGGTGGCGGCGAAGGCGATGCGGACGGCGGCGGCGGCGAGGGCGAGACCGACGGTGGCGGAAGAGAGGGCGATGCCGAGGGAGGCGGAGGCGACGGCGAAGCTGAAGGAGGCGGCGGCGAGGGCGAAGCCGACGGCGGCGGGGGCGAGGGCGATGCGGATGGTGGCGGAGGGGAGGGCGAGGGCGGAGGAGGCGAGGGCGGAGGAGGTGAGGGCGGAGGAGGCGACGGGGGCGGCGGCACAGGGGGCGGAGGGGACGGAGGTGGCGGCGACGGCGGCGGCGACGGCGGCGGCGGCGAAGGCGGCGGCGACGGCGGCGGCGACGGCGGCGGCTGGTTGAAGACGTAAGCTTCGATGTGGCGGTGCGTGTACCACGGCTCGTGATCGCCTTGCTTGAGGCAGAGGTTGTACAGGCCAACCTCGTACGGGCGGTAGTCGGCGCGCAGGTTCGCGTCCAGGGCGGGGAAGTAGCCCAGGGCGGTGTCGCGCAGCTCTTGCTCGCAGCCGTGCGTGGAGTTGACCTTTAGTGGGGGCAAGGGTGGGGGCAGAGTGGGTGGTGGCGAGGGCGGCGGAGGGCGAGTGAGAAGTGCGGAGCGACCTTGTCCACGTTCATCCAGCTGACGCGATCTCCTTCGACGACGTTGTGGCCTCCGGCAAAGTGGAGGGACACCTCGATATCGACCCAGAGGTTGATGCGGTAGGTCTCATTCTCGGGGTACGGGGGCGGGCCCCCATCGACGGTGATGACGATGTCCGGCGGCGGCGGCGGCGGCGACGACGGCGGCGGCGGAAGGGACGGCGGGGGCACAGAGGGTGGCGACTGCGGTGGTACGGTAGGTGGGGCAGAGGGCACAGACACCGCGACCGCCACGGCGAGCAAGGTGATCATCACGAGCACAGCGGCGGGCTCGGTGGGAAAGCGGATCGCACGCCCCTCGGACAACGTGCGTGCGCTTTTTCAGCCTTCACACCAAACCAAGCATAATAATGTGCGCTTTTTTGCACGCCATCCAGTTCACCGTGAACCCCGCCATTCGCTCTCACCTGGCAACCCTGTCTGCACGTCTCGCGCGCGCGTGAACAGGGCTGCAGGCCCCAAAAGGAATGAAGATGTGTTTTGCCGATTGTTGCTTTGTTTGCAAATCATCGGCGCGGGCTCTCTCGGCTACGGGACCGGCCCCAGCTTCGGCTGAGGGCTGACAAGCTGCCGAGCCCAAATCACTGTGAGAGTCGTGATTTCTTTCTCCAAATCAGCGAATGCCCTGCACCGGAGTGAGAGATCTCACACCGGTTCGGTTTCGCCAGGTTGAGGAGGGTCGAAGGCATGGCGCGGTCGACCACGAGCGAAGTAGCGCGGATGGAGGGCCACCCGCCCGCCCGAGGGGGGGCGGCCCACGCACGGAGCGCGCAGCTTACACAAAGGAACAAATTTACCCGTGTTGTCAGCCCACGAGGCGGCCCGTCGGGGATGACACACATAGCAAGGTAGCATCTAGGTAGGCAAAGGACGATGCCAACCGCCCCTCCGGGGGGCACCCTGGGCGCTCCACACACCAGGAGGCTTCACCAGGTCGTGCGATGAAGAGCAGCGATGCCGTAGGAGTAAAGTGGTCCCAGGCCCTGCGGGGAACTAAGTCGACTGACGCGCAAGTTAGTCTGTGAGCTGCACGCGGGCTAGTGGGGCAAGAGGCGGGTCAAGTGGTGAAGTGCCCCGGGAGTCGTGGTCGGAGGCCGGGACACTACGCGCACTAAGTTAGTGTGCGGAAGTGAGTGCCTCGGGCCGGCTGAGAGGGGAGTGGTCCGGCGGGACACACTCTAGGGCACTTCGAGTGGCGGACGGAGGCTCGGCGGCTACTATAAGTTAGTGCGTGGGAGTGTGAGTGTCTCAGGCCACCCCGCCCACTAAATTAGTGCGCGTAGTGGGTGGGCCGCCGGCGTCGCCAGTGAGTGCCCCGGCCCTGCGGCGCCGCCCTAGTGAGTGAGTGGGTGGAGAGAGAGAGAGTGTGTGAGTGAGTGAGTGGTGAGTGCTCGCTGACCCTCCCCACACTAAGTAGGCGTCGCTGTTGTGTCCAAGACCTGGGTGTGAAGCCACCTGTCTTTACACCCTCTTCGACCTCATGTCACCCAAAACGCACGATTCTCAAGTTGGGCCGTCTGACTCCCTCGCTCGATGCTAAGCGCGTGTCTTTTCTTCTTGTCACTGAATTGGCTGGGGCTGCAGAAACAGCGTATCTCAGTCGTTCTTCACACGGCAATCGCAGAGCAGGTTGTGGATGAGCTTGCCTGTGGCGGGGGTGGGCGGGTGCACGGAGCTAAGTGCCTCGCCACTCTCGCAGGAGTCGCTTAGGCGGCTCCCGTGGTGTACCTGTGTTAGTGCCAGTGGCAGTGCGAGCCAGTCCCGTGCCCAGTGTTGTGCGAGGGAGTTTTGTTGTAAAATTCTTCTTGTCAAAGTCTTTTCTTCGCGCGACGACGAGCCGACCCCGGCGCAGAGCGGTATGCTCCTCGCCGCTAGCCCGCAGCTCTTCACTCCAATCGGCTTGCGGCAGCCTTCCCGTGTCTCCGTGCGACCCGCTTGGGTAGCCGCCATGTGTGGCCCGCTGCCGGAAAAAATCCGGGGTTTAGCTGGCGTATCTCGGGCCCACTTTAGAGCTAGGGCATGATCTTAGGTGTTCTGGATAGCCCACAAGGGTCTTCTGTGATTGTAGGAAAATTGGGGGAACACTTGACGGTCGCGGCCTTCCGACTCGCGCCTCCGCCTCACTGGCACTATTGTAGCCCTGGCCGGTGCGCGTGTGGAGTTGAAGTTCCGGAGTGAAAATTCGAACGCGTTCTCTCACGGTGACCAAAAAATGTCCACCTCAGAGGCACCTCCGGAGGCAGGCCGCCGCACGCCGGCGACACAGCTCCAGCTGTCGAACTGACCCGCAGCTCCTCTCAGAGCGGGAACTGTGACGAAAGTTGACTGAGGCGGTTGTCAGGAACCATCATACGGATCACATGGTGGCTCTCTCATGACGGGAGACCGCCCGACCACTCCTGGGTGGCACTGCCACCGGTGTCGCTCGACGTCCTGTCGACAGCGTGCCGACAGCGACACAGACCATGTGGGACGCGTCGAGTATCGACCTCTACTGCTTACCCAGTCTTCGAGTGTATCCTGCCTGTGGTCCCACACCCACTGGTGTCCGTCTCAGAGACCGCAGGAGGTCATGAGGGTCGATGGGAGTGCCAACCCCACAATGCCTAAAGACCCAGCCCAGTATGTTGTCCCACGCCGCTGATTTCCCGTCTGCACCGCCGGCGGCGCCGGCGAGCTGTCCATCACAACCCGCAGCGCCATTATAAGCGCCAGAAAGAAAAATGCGGAACAAAAGCCCCAAAAATTCTCGAAAGAAGGCCCAAGAGGGGCCTGCCCGCCACATGGCCGCCCCGAATAATACACATTGTCCTAGTCAGCACGGTTCGTCGGAGGCGGAGGCAAAGGCACTCACCGCACAGCTCCCCTACTCCGTCTCGCGCGTGACCGCGAAGCGCAGCACGCACGTGACAAAGTCGCGCGCCGCGATGCCGTTCGTGTTTCCTGCCGAGTCGAGCTGCTGCCGCTCGTGGATCTCGTAGAGCGAGAGGACGAGGAGCGCCGCCCGCGCGCGCGCCGCCGCGGGGAAGAGCGAGTGGCTTGCCGGCGACCACGGCGCCGCCGCCCGCCGGATCAGCGCCGCCGCCTCGCCCTCGCCGCCCGCGGCGCGCTGCAGCGGCGTCGGCTCGCCCTCGTGCAGGCTTGCGCCGCTGCGCAGCAATGAGAGCGCGCGGGCGGCGGTGAGGGTCTCAAGGTGCGCGAGCGGCGTCCAGCCGCGGCTGGCGACCAGCCAGGCGGCGAGGTCGGCGTGGCCGCGGCTGTTTGCGGCCTCCTCGGGCGTGCCAAGGGGCGGCACTGCGGCGCGGGAGGCGCCGTAGGAGGAGAGGAGCTTGGCGACTTCGAGGTGGCCCTGCTGGCACGCCATGAACAGCGGCGTGACGCCATCGTTGCGGGCGTGGCTGACCGCCGCGCCAGCCTCGAGAAGCAGCTGGGCGATCTCGAGGTGGCCCTTCTCGCACGCAATGTACAGCGGTGTGGCGCCGTCCTCATCGGCTTGGCCGACCGCCGCGCCAGCCTCCAGGAGCAGCTTGGCGACCTCGAGGTGACCCTTGTAGCACGCGACGTACAGCGGCGTGGCGCCGTTCTGCTTGGCTTGGCCGACCGCCGCGCCAGCCTCGAGGAGCAGCCGGACAATCTCGAGGTGGCCCTGCTGGCATGCGATGTACAGCGGCGTGGCGCCTTGGTTCTGGGCTTGGCCGACCGCCGCGTTGGCCTCGAGAAGCAGCCGGACGATGTCGAGGTGGCCCTTCTCGCACGCGATGTACAGCGGCGTGGCGCCATGCTGCGGGGCTCGATTGATCGCCGCGCCCGCCTCGAGAAGCAGCCGGGCAAGCTCGAGGTGGCCCTTCTCGCACGCGATGTACAGCGGCGTGAAGCCGCCCTCATCGGCTTGGTTGACCGCCGCATTGACCTCGAGGAGCAGCTGAACGCACTCGAGGTATTCGTTCTCGCACGCAAGGAGAAGAGCGGAGGCGTCATCCCCGTCAGCCGCCCCAACGTCTGCGCCGGCCTCGAGCAGCAGCCGCACCGCCTCGGCTTGCCCGTGCCGAGCGGCCCAGGTGAGCAGCGTGTCTTGCGTGTCGGTCTCGAGCCGCGCGTCGAGCCTGCCGCACGTCCGCCGCCCGGAGAGGAGGGCTCGCAGCGCGGCCAGGTCGCCCACCGCGAGCTCGGCCTGGGTTGGGTGGAGGGCGCCGCTCATTGCCGCCAGAAAGAATTCTTAAGATACAAGCCTCTCTCACAGCACACTGGCACGACAAGGGCGCAGACTGGCGCGGACTGGCACACACACAGGCTCACAGAAAGAAACCGTGACGGTTTTTCTTGGAAGCAAGCTCAAAATCGCTAAAGCTCTCTCTCTCTCTCTCTCTCTCTCTCTCTCTCTCTCTCTCTCTCTCTCTCTCTCTCTCTCTCTCTCTCTCTCTCTCTCTCTCTCTCTCTCTCTCTCTCTCTCTCTCTCGTGGTAGCGGTGGTAGCTCTGGTAGCGGTGGTTTTGCGCGAGGCGTTCATTCAAAAATCACCATATCCCCCCCTACGCAGTGGGCGGCCGCGCCGCATTACGCGCCGCCGAACTATGCGGCGGTGCAGGCGATGGACATGGCGGCGGCGACGGCGGCGCTGCGCGTGCACGTGTCGGTCAGCCGCGTCGCTGCTGCGGCATGCATGCGCTTGGCGGATCTGTGCATGGAGGATGTCTGTGCATGGAGGATCAAAACAGCAACAGGCAACTTGCGGCGGAGGCGGGCGCGATCGAGGCGGTCGTGGCGGCGCTGCAGGCTCACCCGCAGGTGGCGGAGGTGCAGGAGCAAGGCTGTAGGGCGCTGCGCAACGTGTGCTTCTCGGCACCTACGCCGCAGGGCGCGCACGCATCCAGCGCGCAGCAGCCGCGGGTGCGATCGAGGCGGTGGCGGCGGCGATGCGCGCTCACCCGCAGGAGGCGGGCGTGCAAGGGCAAGGCTGCAGGGCGCTGTGCAACGTGTGCTCCGGCACCGACGGCGCAGGGCGCGCACGCGAGCAGCGCGCAGCAGCGATAGTGGCGGCGCTGCAGGCTCACCCGCAGGAGGTGGAGGTGCAGGCGGAAGGCTACAGGGCGTTGGGCAACGTGTGCTCCGGCACCGACGCCGCGGGGCACGCACGCAGCCAGCGCGCAGCAGAGGCGGGCGCGATCGAGGCGGTTGTGGCGGCGATGCAGGCTCACCCGCAGGAGGAGGAGGTGCAGGAATTTTACAACAAAACTCCCTAACAAATCGCCAACAGGCAGATATCGCACACCAGTCAACGCATACTTTCCTCCCATCCTACCATAGTTTCATCCTTTACTCGATGCGAAGTACCTTTCTTTCGAGGGTGCGTGCTTGGCGCGCACGCACTAACACAACAACAACAACAACACAATCTCTCTCCCGGCTTCTTTGGGTACATTTTGTTTTTGTTTTTTTCACTTCCGTTTTTCCGTCGTCCAAACCAAATGCTCTTCCCAGCTTCCGTCCCATCCATCATGTCCTCCCACGGCACCGGGCCGGTGCTTGCACTTTGAATGCCGTGGGGCTCCTGCCCGTGTCCGGGTGTGGAGATGCGAGGGTCGCCCCCCCTTGCCCCACCACTTTGTGTGTGTGGAGACGTTTACCTTACCTTACCTTACCTCTTCCTCCTCTCGCTCGCGCTCGTCCACCCGCACCTTGTTTCTTTGATTTGATCACTCTCGAGCCTGTCGCTTGTTTGTGTTGTTGTGCTTGTTGTTTGTACCCTTGGCACTGGAGTGCTGGGGGGGGCGACAGGGGGGACGTGGCCCTGAGTTATGTGTACGCCAACTCAGGGTGTGTGGCAGCCCGCTGGCTGTGTGTCTCGAGCCTGTGCAGTAGCGGATGTTGTGCAGCTGTGCAGTAGCGAATGCCGATGCTGTACAAGAAGGTCACCAGTAGCGTGAAGGGGGCACTTGGAGCACTTAAAGTGCAGTGAGAGGAGGTAGGTAGTCACAGTAATCTCACATGCAAAAGAAAGAAAGAAAGAAAACAGATCGTCCCAAGGGAGGGAGATGGGAGGACGGCACGCCGCCACCACACAGGGATTTAAGGAGAGGTGTGTAAAAGGGCGTCCAAATCGGAAAACGCTAGCCGCCGTACACGGCCAACCAAGGTAGTAAACCGCGGGAGCCTGGACGACCAAGGTACCTTAGCCGGCCCTAGGCGACGGAAGCATGCACATGCTGCTGGCTGCCTTCCTCTCCGCGCTCAGCGTAGCAGCGGCGTCCGAGCCCTTCACCTGCGACTGCTCCTGGACGGCTACGCACCCTTGCGATCACCCGGTGAGTTCAGCCACGACCACGTCGCGCTCAGACACCCCGTTCGATCCGCTCGCCCCTCCCGACAGGACACCAAGCCGCAAACGGGCTGGCTCGGCCTCGGCGGGACGGACGAGTGCCACTACTACTGCTGCCCCGCCCCGCCGCCGTCGCCGCCGCCTCCGCTCACCCCGTGCGACTGCAACTGGGTCGGCCGTGACGGCAAGCACGTTTGCCCGCACCAGGACCCGTGCCCCGGTCTGACTGCGCTGGAGTGCCGCGAGGTGCCAGCCTCGCAGCAGGTCGCGCACCCGGAACGCACCAACGGCCTCCCGGCGGACGTGCCCTGGCAGTGCTTCCACCAGTGCTGCACGGAGCCCGCCGCGCCGCCGGCGCCACCTTTCCCGCCGTCGTCGCCGCCTCCCTCCGACGACGACGACGGCAGCGGGTTCGACGACTCCCAATTCTTGAACGTCGATGGCATCCTCAGCACAAAGGACCCGGCAGACATCCGGCTCATCGTCACGATCATCACCATCATCATCGCGCTCCCGCTCTTTTGCTGCGCGACGTGCTGCCTCTATCGCAACGCGATGAAGGAGGCGGAGAAGGATGCCGTCGAGCAAGCCCGCCGGCGCGCTTACATTGGCGTCTAGGACACTCAATCCGCGCGCAGCTCTCCCCGCACGCAGCAGCCACCGACCCTGCGGCCGCTGCCTGCACCGTTGCTCCTCCGTCTCTCCCCCGTGCCGATCTTGTTCGTTCTCGTTTATTAGTGAGGCTTGGCCGTGCGGTCTGCCTCCGGGTGTGGTCTGGTGTGGACGTCGCACACTTGACGTCGAGGGCTCTCTGCCTCTCTCGATGGCACAATGCGGTCATGCGCGCCAGGGACCACATTGCAGCCCCGCGGGTGTGTGTCGTTCCTCAGTTTGTGGGAGTGTCTGAATGGTTGAACTCTTTTGTGGTGTACCTGATCCGTCGAAAGCCGGGGCCGAGGCCGAGCGGGCTCGGTCGCGTGCGCAGCGACCAGGAAGGAGCCGTGCATGCTGCATGCATGCACAGTTGGGACTCGGGTGGATGCAGCATTAAGGCACGTGCGGCACGTTGTTGCCGCCCTCTCCTCGATCCTCGAGCAGACAGAGATCCGTAGCGGAGCACAGTGAGAACGCCTCGTCGCTCGCGCCGCGCATCTCTGCCATGTCGTCCTGGGAGGGCGATCGATGCATCAGGGGCCGGAAAATTCTTTGTTTCCGGCCCCTTTTGAAGCGTCTCCAGCAGCAGCAGCACGCAGCACAGCCAATGGCCTCGTTCGGTACGACTTCTCGCGGCCTCGCCGACTCTCCCGCGAGGCCGCTCTCCTGCATGCGCCTCTCGCAGACGCGCCGCAGCCCGAAGAAGGTTGGCCGGCCGGCCGCGAGCGCCGCACGGGCGCTTCGCGAGTCGAACCAGGCCAACGGCTACAAGCCGGCGCAGACGCCCAACATCAAGCCATCGTCCCGCCGGATGGGATCATCGGCCGGATCGTCGCGGTCCGCGGCGTCGTCGCTGAAGCGCGCAGCGCCCGAATCGGACGGACCGGCCCCAAAGCGCCGCAGCGCCGGAGACCAGCCGCTCGAGGCGGTCGACGAGAGCACAGCGCTCTCCGAGCTGCATGCGTCGCGCGAGGACAATGAGCGGCTGACGTGCGAGGTGGAGCGGCTCAACACGGCGCGCTCCGCGTGGGAGGACCGCGCCGCCGAGCAAGCCGCCGAGCTCGAGCGGCTGCACGCCGAGATTGAGGCGGCGCGGCAGGAGCTGTCGGCGCAGGTCACCGCGGCCGAGGAGAGCGCCGCTGCGGCGGAGGCGGCGCGCGCCGCGGCGCAGGCCGAGGCCGAGGCGACAGCCGCGCGGGCGGCCGGGCTCGAGTCCTCCCTCGCCGCCACCGTGGCCAGCGTGACGGAGCTGACTTGCCGCACACACGCGCAAGAAGAGCTCCGCCGGCAGGCAGCACTCGCCACACGCACACACCCGCCGTCGCCCGCGGACCCCGCCGGCACTTCGTTGCCATCCTGAGCCCGTTCGCCGAACTCTCCCCTCCCACCCCCTCCCCGTGGGCCTCACGCACCCCCTCCTCGCCATCTCCGAGAGGAGGCACTCCCTCCCCCCCCCCCCCCTCCGCCACACCACCCACGCGCCACGCCTCCCCGTGCCGCCCGCCCGAGCCGAGCTCCGCGAAGGCAGAGCGGCGCGCCGCCTTCCCGCCCTGCTCTCCCTCCCCCGCCGCCTCTCCCCAGCCGCCCCTTCCCCCCTCACCCCGCCCGCAGATGCACGAGACCATCCAGGCGCTTCGCGGAAACATCCGCGTCTTTTGCCGCGTGCGCGGCGGCGGCGGCGAGGCGGAGTGTGCGGTGAGCGTGCCGGCGGGGCAGGTGGAGGACACCGTCCTCGAGATCCGGCCCGTCGATGGCGCGAAGGGCGGGCCGCAGCGCTTCCAGTTCGACCACGCGTTTGGCGCGGCGGCGTCGCAAGAAGACGTCTTCGTCGAGGCGTGTGTCTGCGGCACGCCGTCGGGGGAGGGGGGGCGCTGCGGACGGCGTCTCTTCACACCTCTGGCCGCGAGCAGGTGTCTCAGCTGACGCAGTCGGCGCTCGACGGCCACAACGTCGCCATCTTTGCCTACGGCCAGACGGGCGAGATCCGGCCGAGATGCCAGATGCCGGCCGAGATGCCAGCCGAGATCCGGCCGAGATCCTGCCGAGATGCCGGCCGAGATCCGGCCGAGATGCCGGCCGAGATGCCAGCCGAGATGCCAGCCGAGATGCGTCCGAGATCCGTCGCCGACTTTGCTTGCGAGCAGAGCCTCGCGACCCTCCCTGCCGCGACACGTGCCGCGACACGTGCCGCGACACGTGCCGCGACACGTCCCCGACGCGCCCACGGCGTGCCCGCAGGCTCGGGCAAGACCTTCACCATGGAGGGCCCCGGCGGAGACCCGGGCGTCACGCCGCGCGCCGTCGAGCGCCTCTTCGCTCACGCGGCGGAGCTGTCGGCGCTCGGCTCCTCCTTCGAGTTTGAGGTGCCGCGAGAGGTAGAAGCAACGACGCGGCGCTGCCCGCAGCACCCCACCGACGCCGCCAGCCCGCACTCGGCGCACTGCCGCACGGCTGCAGCCGCCATTTAGTCAGGCTTCACCCTGTCGCGCCGCAGCCGCGCCTCGAGGTTTACCACGAGGAGGCTGCCCGGGATATGGGGAGATGCGGGGAGATATATGGGGAGATAGATGGGGGAGATGGGGGGAGATATGGGGAGATATGGGGGGGAGCCTCCCTCCAGGTGTCGTGCCTCGAGGTCTACAACGAGGAGGTGCGCGACCTACTCGCGCCGCCGCCAAAGGGCGCCGAGCCTCGCCGAGCCCGAGCTGCAGGGAAGAGTCCCCCCCCCCCCCCGCTGCAGCCGTGCGTTTCTCTCCTCCGCAGGCGGCGAGCCCGCCAAGCTCAAGCTGCAGGACCTCGCCGGCGTCGTGTGCGTGCAAGGCGAGACCGCCGAGCCCCGCCCCTTTGGTGACTTGCGCACCTGCTGACAACACTGGGGGCGGAGTCCGCTGAGTAGGTGCACTCTCGGGCCGACCTCGCGTCCTGAGTGAGCCACTCGGCATCTCCCGACGGGCGGTGGTGTTCGCCGGACTAGGCCTCCTGTCGACGCGTGCCAGCCCCGAAAAATGAACCCGAGATGACCCGAGATCGTCCGAGATTTGTAGGCCTCAAGTCGACGCGCGTCGCGACGGCGGAGGAGGTGGCGCCGCTGCTCGCCGCTGCGCAGCGCGTGCGCTCGACGGCGAGCACAAAGATGAACGACCGCTCTTCGCGCTCGCACTATGTCTTCCGGATGCGCATCCGCCGCCGCGAGGGCGAGGGCGGCGGTCGCCGCACGAGTCGCCGAGTTGAGCCGCGTCTCTTCCCACGGGGCATGTCTGACCACAGGCGAGGGCGGCGAGTGCCGAGAGTCGGAGCTCTACCTGGTTGACCTCGCCGGCACGGAGCGCGTCGAGGCGTCGCCTCCTCGAGGGCCCCCCCGAGCTCACCCCGAGAAGTGTCCGAGATGCAGGCTCGGAGCGCGTCAAGGAGTCGGGCGTGAGCGGCGAGCAGATGGTCGAGGCGAGAGCGATCAACAAGTCGCTCTCCTCGCTCGGCGACGTGGCGAGACTCAGCCGAGATCCGATCCCCACCCGAGATGTCGCCGAGATGTAGACGAGGGGTGGCGCGGCGCAGAGCTCGGGGCTCGGGGCGGGCTCCGGGCTTTGCGAGGTGCGAGGTGCCGTTCCGCCCCTGCGCGCTGCGACCACGGCTGCGACCACCGCTGCCGCGCAGGTGGCGGCGCTCGCCTCTGGCGCCAAGCACGTGCCGTTCCGCAACTCGAAGCTCACGCACCTGATGCAGAACGCGCTCTCGGGCTCGCTCAAGACACTGCCGCGCCGTCACTCTTCGCCGGTGGATCAGCCGAGGGTCCCCCGACGGGTAGGCTCGTCCAAGACGCTCATGTTCGTCAACATCTCGCCGCTGGCAAAGCACTACAACGAGTCGGTCTCCTCGCTCCGCTTCGCCCAAAAGGTGAACGGCTGCCTCTCGAGCAACAAGCGCGGGCTGCCGGGCAAGTGAGAGGAGGGAAGGGAGGGGGGGGGGGGGGGGATCCATCCCGCCCGCGAGAGTAAAACCTCGCGGCGGATCGGGCGCAACCATGCGCATGCCGGCCACGCGCGAGGCACAGGCAGCGGCCAGTGCGCCTCTCGCCGCGCCATGGCAGTTAGTACAGCCTCCCACTCTACGCACGACGTGAGCCATCGTCCGGCCGTCGTCGGCATTTTGCGCGTACCGGCGGTACCGCGGCGAGGGGGCGATCGTCCCAACGACATGACAGTTCTTGCTGCTGCATGAGCATGTGCTCTGTGACTGCTGCGCGTGTCTCGTCTCTCGAGTTATGGGGGAATACACAAATGAAACGGTCAAACTTTAGGGATACATGGGCTAGTTGTAGTTCCATTTCACTGTAGCCTGCTGTAGGGGCACAGCTCGCGTTACAAAACCTTAAAAAAATCTTGACGGCGGGCACGACGCACGTCGCCCCATTGCGCGCGTAGCTATGACAGGGACCGCGGCCGCGGATCCGGCGGCGGACGGGGCTGGCGCGCAAGCGCCGGCCACCGTCGGAGCGGGCCGCCGGGGATGCGCCGCGGACGGCGGCCTGGAATAGGATGTGCGGTGCGGGGTGTGAGGGGGCAACGTCTTTGTGTGTGTGCGCGCGCGCCGCTGCCGCTCGTCGTGGGCTCGTGATCTGAACTGAAGAGGGGGGGTGCGGCCTTGAGAGCTTACGGGTGGTCTCACCGCGCCAGAGGCTCTGCCTCTCCTCTTGGGGATTGAACTGAGGGATGGGGCGGGGATCCTCCCTCTTCCCGCATCGATGCCGGGGCTCAACCAATCCGGAGAGGTCATTACCATTCCTCCATACATCCTCCCGGCTTCATCGCACATCGGCGGGCGTCTGGGAGTGTGTCGTCAACTGACCGGTGGTCTTTCAGTGTGGTGGGGTGGGTTTCGTGACCGTTCATCGTCGATGCCGCCTTACTTACCTGTTCCCCGCTGGCGCGACCCCGCGCCGGCCAGCGGAGCCATTGCCCGCTTAGTCACCACCCCCGCCGGCGCGACGCGATCCGATCGGCGGCGCCACCGACGGGGCCGCCGGCACGGAGTAGATTCCGTCGTTGCCGGTCGGGGTGTTGGTCCGGACATGGGCGACGCGACCACTGCACTGCACTGCTCCAACGTGGCCAGAGACCCGGTGCGGTGCAGGTGTTCGCGCCGCCCCGCCCTGCGTCGCCCGCCGCCGCGCCGCGCCGCTGCATGGATTGATTGATAGATTGCATGGTAGGTAGGTAGGTAGTAAGGTGAAGAACAGCCAGGCTCGGACTGGACACCAACGCGGTATGGGTGGACGCTAGACAGATGATGACGACACGCACGAGCGACACACAGACACAAACAAGCTCACAAGACACACAGCCAACTGGCTGCCACACACCCTGAGTCGGCGTACACATAACTCAGGGCCACATCCTCCCTGTCGCCCCCCCCAGCACTCCACGGTGCCAAGGGCACAAACAAGGGCACAACTCAAACAACAGACGACAGGAAGTGATATGTGAGGCTAGAGCAGCTTGCTCCACCTCTAGCAATCTCGCCGGCCGCAAGGCACGGACGAGACCGTATGTGGGGTCTAGTGAGGTGTCTATGGACGCGCTCCTCATGGGCTAGCTGCCTGCGGCTAGCCCTAATCTCGCACTCACGGACAGCGACAATCAAATGGGTGAGTGTTTGCGAGCAGAGGCGCGTGGGCTAAATCTAGGCCGCACGTCGTGGCACTATGACGAAGTAGACGTGCGGCCGCAGCGCGCCCGCCGCAGGCTCGGCGGTGCGCGCGTGTTAGCGACAAAGTTGCGGGTGGAGCCATGCCCGACTTTTCGAAGGTGAGGCCTCTGCGACGAGTGCCAGCCGCGCTGCGGAGCCACGCCCTTCGAGCCGCGTCCCGTCGTCACTGTCCCCGAGTGGTCCCGCCTCGGCGGCACACACTCTCGACCAGGACAGTCCCGCCAACGGAAACGTGTCGCGCGCCGGCGACGATCGTGCGGCGTGGTAGTTGTGAAGCGGAGATGGCACGACCACCGCCCTGCTTCGCAGACCGGGCAAGGAGGGGCCTGCTCCCGTTCCGCGAGGAACAGGAGGTCTCCCCCCCTCCCCCGGCCTGAGCAGCGACTCGTGGAAGGCAGCCCCTTGAGTCGAGGGCGGCGCGACCATTGCCCTGCTCGCAACGGCCAGAGTACCGAGGTCAGTGCAGATGGTCGCGCCGCCCCGCTCCGCCCCGCCCGCCGCCGCGCCGCGCCGCCGCCCGATGATTATTAAGTAATAATGAATTAACAAATAATTAATTACCCCACCCGCCGCCGCGCCGCCCCGCCCTCTGCGCCGCCCGCTGCCTCGCCGCGCCGCCGCCTCCTGCCCGCCGCCGCGCCGCTCCGCCGCCCGAGGATTAATATTTAATAATTATTACCCGATTAATAACGTGTGTGTGTTTGCATGGTGGGGGGAGACCAAAAAAAGAAAACTCTCGCCACGCTGTCAGGACAAGGCACGCTTGAGCTCCGGGGCTGTTCTTTGACAAGGCACGCCTTGGAGCGCGGGGCAGCACCGCCCCGGCGGTTCTCGCTGACCCCGCTGCTTCGGAAATGCCCGGCGCGCCCACCCGATTCGCAGCGCATCAAATCCCACTGCACACGCCCGCCTTGCTGTGTGCCTTGGCGCTTGGCGTGGGTGGTCACGCCCTCGCAAGCAGTGTTCCCGCTGGCTCGGTCGCGGGTGACATGGAGGTCGGGCTCGTCTTCGAGGCGTGTCTGCTAGGCAACGCGGCGGTGGTGTCAGAGTGGCTCGACCGCGGTGGGGAGGCGAGTCCGACGTACGACGACGGCCCTTGGGTGACCACCCGCCGCCCTCAGTTACAACACCGCCGCGCCTGGTCTGGTGTGCGCGGGATGACGCTGCTGGCGGCAGCCGCTGGGGAGGGCCATGCGCATGTGGTCGAGTTGCTGCTGCAGCGTGGCGCGGAGGTGGGCGCGCAGACCAGTGAAGGCCACACCGCGCTGCTATACGCGACTGACAATGGCCACGAGCAGACTGCCGCTGTACTGATTCGGCACGGCGCAGAGATCAACCAGCAAGATAGCGAGGGCAACACAGCGCTCACGTACGCTTGCAATAGCGCCCAGCCTTGGGCGCTTCGGATGGTCGACTATCTGTTGAGCAAGGGCGCCGACGTCAACCATCTGAACTTAAACGGCGAGGCCGCGCTGATGCTTGCCGCCGCCGTCGGAGAAGAGCGGGTGGTTGAGTTGCTGATCCACCACGGCGCGGTGGTCGATATGCAAGACGCCAAGGGAAACAGTGCGTTGATGGACGCCTCCAGCGCTGGTAGGGTGCCGGTGGTCCACGCACTGCTGCGGGCGGGGGCACAGGTCGAGCTGCAGAACGGGGAAGGGCTCACTGCGGTACGCTTCGCTGAGGATCTGGGTTGCGCGGCGTGCGCTCAGGCGCTCAAAGATGCCACCAAGCACGACGCGCTGCCGCTGGTCCCGGACGCGGATGGTGCCGCCGACGGTTGGTGGGGCTATGGACCTCCGATGCTTGTGCAATGGTGTCTGGGGTTCCTCAGCTTCTGCGTCGGGCTTCTGATTTTGAATGCAACTTATGATTACGCTGACTTGAGGGAGCTGCGAGTGGCTATGGGGATGGGGGCAAGGAGAGCGGATGCAAAGCATTCGGAGAGAACGGCGGACGCAAAGCATTCGAGGAGAGCAGCCAAGGCTGAGGCGAGGAGGGCCGCAAAGGCGGCAGCCAGGAAAGCAGCGGAGGCGGCTCAGAGGCAGGTAGCCGATATGGCTAAAAGAGAAGCGGCTGCGAAGGCGGCGGCGGCGGCGGCGGCGGCGGCGGCAGCGGCGACGGCGGCGGCGGAGGCGGAGGCGGAGGCGGCGGCGGAGGCGGAGGCGGCGGCGGAGCGCGACACGCAGGCTGCCGAGGAGGACGCGGTGGACGTGCAGACGGTGGCTGCGACTGCAGAGGAGCTCGGCCTGGCGGCGGAGGGCGTGGGGGACTTGCTCCGCCGCGCGAACCTGCTGGAGATCGAGCCACAGGGGAGCTTGCGGGAGCAGGCCGAGGTCGCCCTCGCGGCACTCATCGGGGTGCCGCTGCCGCCGCCCACTCCGTCTGAGGCCGCCCTCTCCGAGTACAGTGCAGCGGAGGCTGCGTCCAGCGATACAGGCGGCGCTGGCACGGGGGTCGGCTTGAGGGACGCCGAGCCCGCCAGCGAGACGCGCGCAACTCCTGCCAGCATCGAGCCTGCAATCTCCCCTTCGCGTGGGCGGGGCGGCCGGGGCCGCGGTGATCGCAGTGTTGGCGTCTATTCAGCTTCGCCCTCGTCTGCGGAGGCTACACCGAGTGACCCGCCGGCGGCCATCGTCGTCTCCCTGGCGGCCGCCACGTTCGATACGGGCCGCCCGGCCGTGCCCGAGTCGACCCTCGGCGGCGAGACCACGTGCATCATCTGCTTTACGCGCCCGAAGTCGCACGTCGCGATTCCATGCGGGCACTTGTGCGCTTGCAGCTCCTGCTCCGCAAGAATGGAGCAGTGCCCCATCTGCCGCGAGCGGGTGCTAACGTGGACGCTACTCCGAGTCGCCTGAGGTGCGCCCCGTCACGCGCCCGGTAGACGTGTACACTGCTCGCTCGCCGTTTGGCACTACAGCATTCGGGGATGGTGTGGCCTCTTTCCCTCGCAGGAGTCGCTTAGGCGGTGTACCTGATGTAGCATGTAGTCCCGTGCCCAGTGTTGTGCGAGGCGTGTGAACCGCGCATCGTTCGCCGTCTCACCTCTCTGGCTCTGGCCTCTGCGCTCTGGCTTCCCCCATCCCCCTGTCCACAGAGTCCAACACGCAACAGGGTATGAATTACATATACGATATACATTGCTAGATGTCTCTCGCTCTTCTCTCTCTAACTCACTCATTCTCACACTCACTCACTCACACCCTCTCACGACTCACGCGCCGCCGCCCGCGTATTGACTATTGTTTGGTTTTGTAAGTGAAGTGAATTCGTTGGGGTATTATTAGTAATAATTATTATATTTATTCTCCCCCTATTAGCCACCAGTGGGGCTTTTATCTACCCCTTCCGCCGTTTTAGGGCCTTCCCACCCGCTATGTACACACGTGGCCGTATGTTCTTAAAGTGAACGCGCCGCGCCGCCCGGCGGGTACGCTCTCGCGCAGCTCTCGCGCGGTCATAGAGCCCAGCTTAGAAAGCTCTATTACACGCGACCCTCTATACCGGCCAACCGGCGGCAACAGGCCCGGGGCCCGCGCGTACGTGCACGTACTCTATCGGCACACGCGCCCTTTCCCATCAATGTTCGTTAAACACACGTCTGTACAGACACAGCCCTGTGGGCGGGGCCTCCGATCGAACGAACCGAACACCCCTCCCCTCCTTGCGCCCTGGCGGCCGGCGGCCCCGCCTCCCGGTGAAAGAACTAAAAGGGTGCGTATGGAGCATGGGCGGGCAGAGGCCATCATCCGACTCCACCCCTCCGGCGCCCGCTCCACCCTACCCACCCCACCGCGCCCCGCGTGCCTGCAGCTGGGCCCATGGCTGCTGTCCTGATTGGGAGCGGCCGCTTGCAGCACGGGAATGGCTGAGGACATGAAGCACAGCCCGCGACAGTCCAACGGGTTGGTGCATGACGCTACTCTGACTCTTCCTCTCCCTGCGAGTAAGCTGAAATGATCTCGGCGTAGTATTCTTTGGTGGCGGATGCAACCTCTTCGATTTTCTCCTCGTACTTCTCATAGACCGTCTGTGCGCTAATGATGGCTAGCACCTCGAAGACAGTGATAGCCAGAACAACGAGGACGGCGAGCCCCTTGCCAATAACTGCTTTGGCCCTTGCCCATTTACTCATCCCGTTTTGTTTTGCGACCGCGGCCAGCTGGGCTTTCCTCTGAGGGTTGCTGTCTAGGAACTTAGCGATTTTTTGCTTGGTAGCCGTGTTCTGTCCATGGAGTTGCTCGTTGAAAAGTTCTCGCTGCTGGGAAGTCCACTGGCTCGGCTTCGTGTTCAGCATCTGACTGGCATCTGTCTGCATTTTCAACCCCCGCCTCGACTGGTAAGAGTCTGTAGGGACACCATCTTTGTAGCTGACCATCTGGCGACCTCGTGCGGACACGTCTTTGACGACTTCTCTCACGAGCCTTTCGTCAATAGAGGCCAATTGTCTGGCACTCGGAAACCCAATCTTCGAGTTGATTATACCTGTCGCCCGCCCAATGCCAACAAATCGGCTGCCGCCCTTCCACCAATTCCAGACCACCGTGTATCCGCTCTTGAAGAAAACGGGAATCACCCAAAACCCCAGCAACCCTTGAGCGAATTGGACATACCTCTCTAGCTGCCCATTAAAGAACTCGGTGTTCAAGTCGGTCAGCGCATCAACCTTCACAGCCTCAAGCTCCCCAACGGTGGCATTGGCCAACTTAATCATGTAATGCTGGCGCAGAGCGCGGTCTTGATCGAGCGCGGCCAAAGGCGCGCTCATGAGCGTAATGTAGGTCTTCATGGCCTTCACTGTGAGGTGATCGTATGGGTTGGTGCACGGATGCGGGCAGTAAAAGTGTTGTTCCTCCACGTCATACATGTATGGCTGCAAGCTCGCGTCCGTCATGGCCGCCTGGGTTCCAACTGGGATTGCACCGAACAGAGCCCACATGCTTTCAACGGTCGTGGCAAGCTGCAGGCGAGGGAAGAAAGCGCCCATCCTGGCGCCAGCCTCTGACCACTCCTTGATGGTGCTCATCTCCGGCCTGTTGACCACCTTCTGTTGGAAGCCGGTGAGGTACTCGACGACGCCCTCTTGCAACTCCTTCTGCTTTAGGTTGAGCGCTGTAGCGCCAGCCATAGTGCCGACAGAGCTCGCGGTGAGAAAGAGACCAACTCCGGGGGACCCCCTGAAGAAAGCCGACGCAAGGCCAAACCCGCCCGAAGCAATATTCAGACTCGACGCAGTCATAGTATTGCGCCTCAGATCCGCGTTCCTCTCGTCCGCCTCGTCTTGAATGGCCTGGACCGCGCCGTTGCTGACCTGCTCAGTCAGCTGTGCGATGGAACTCTGCGTCTTGAAGTGCGTCAGCACGCTGCTGAGGAAGTCGTCCATGTCGCCCGGTGTCACATCCGGTGGGCACCGAAGATACTGGTAGCATCTAAAAAGTTGACTCAAGCCCATCCGGGTCGATTCGACGGAGTCGTAATTGTCATCAAATTGCGGGTCCGGGATTGGAAATGGAAGCGGCGTCGGCTTTACGGTCGCGGCAAAGGCCGGCGCGAGGAGGAGGGCATCCGCAGATGAGAGCCGGCGTCCGTTCCCAGCATGCCCGACGCACCCAGCAATTCCATCTTGCGCCTCATCGGGGAGGCTCTGGAAGTGCGCTCGCGCCTCGCCCATCGTGTAGTTGCCGTCGCCGTCTGCGTCATTTGCGCGCCACGTCAGCAAAAGGTGGGCCTCGTATCCCGTGTAGTTGTTGCAGGGCAGCGACCTCCCGTATGCAAGCGCCTCGCCGAAGGAAACACGGCTGTCCCCATTGCGATCGATGTCCGGCTCAAACTGAGCGTCTGCACCAAGCAGTGGGGCAGACCTGAGGGTTGGCGGATCTGGGACCGGAGGCTCTCGTGCATCTGTCCGCGCAGGTGTGCTCGAAAAGGCGCTGACGTGCGCGACGAGGAGGGCGAGGGCGAACACGAGCAGGCGCCACATATAATATATCGACACACCGCCCACTGCGAGGCAAACGCCCGCCGAAGGCAAAGTCGCCCGCCCGCCTGCCAAGGCACCGCCCGCCCAAAGGCTTATACGAAACCAGCCCGAGTTTAGTAACCGGCGTAACTAAGGTAAGATACATGTAAACGTCTCCGCAACACAAAGTGGTGGGGCAAGGGGGGGGGGCGACCCTCGCATCTCCACGCCCGGGACACGGGCAGAAACCCACACAGTAACCCGCGGTGGCATATACACCTTTCCTCGCCCACCCAAGGTGCAAGGAGCCCGTTCTTGAAACTTTGGCGTTTGTGGAGAGGATGGGCGGCAGGATACCCCCCGCCCGCCGCCCCGTCGCCGTCCCCCGCCCGCGCCCCCCCCCGGCCCGGGCGCCTCGGCCCGGCCTCGCGTGCGGGTCGCGGTCGTGCGCGGTGGGGGCTGGCGCTGGGGGCGCACCCCGCGCGCCCCGGCGCGCGCGCTCACATCAACGCACACAAGCCACACTCCAAGCACAACGGTGAACCCGGTGTGCGTGTGCGTTTCGTGCGCGCACACACACATCAACACAAAACGTAGATACAGTAAACGGAGCGATACGCGGACGCACGCACATGATCTCTGTGCGGCGGCACACGTCGTCTGCAGGTCCCCTCCAATCACACCGGGGCCGGCCGGGCCGCCGTAACAGACCCACCACACACAAACAGCCGGGCGGGAAGCGTGCGCCGCGTCGCCAGCAGCGTGGCTGCGGCGCCAGCGCGCGCGGCATTTGCGGCAGCGGCGCGCGGGTTTTGCGGGGGCGAGAGAGCGCGAGGGTGGCTGCCCTCGGCCCTCGCCCCTCACGGCCGCTCGCCGACAGGAGTAGTGATATGGAACCCAGCTAAGCTTATGTTGGGCTGCTCAGTAGGCGGCTGCCACTACTTGCTCTTGCCCGTCGGCACGCGCCGCTTGAGCTTGGTCTGCAGCAGCTCGCCCTCGGCGCGGCACCGCTCGAGCTGCATGCGCAGGTCGAGGCACTCCTGCCTCTCGCGGTCGAGGGAGAGCTTGCCGAGTCCCGCCTGGGCAAGGAGGGCGACTCAGCGGGCGAGTATGCTGCACTCCCTGTGGTGTGAACAGCGTCTCTTCACGCCTCTAGCCGTGAACAGGTGCCGGGCGAGTATGCTGGCAGTGGGTGCGGAGGGGGTGGGCTGGTGGGAGGGAAGAGAGGGGAAGAGAATGTGCCCACGGCTGGCGGCGGGCGAGAGGGTGCTCCGTGTGAGGTGTGTCGCTGACTCGCTCCACGACGTACTGCGGTGGGGAGATGTGTGTATGCGGTGTGTATGCGGCGACTGTCACGACGACTGTCACGACGACAAACATGCAAGCCCCACCCCTGGCCACTGTTGTGAAGCCTGACTGTCACTGTGCGATGTCGGGGCCCGGGGTTGCGCGTCTCTGTGAAGTTGTGTGTCTCGCGCCTGCTTGAGGACGCCAACCTCCTGCTCCGCCTACGCGGAGAGGGGCGAGGCCCGGGCTCAGAACCTGGCTCTCGCCTGGTGGAGGAGTGGCAGCCTCCTGCTCCGCCTCGGCGCGCAGGTCCGCCTCGTGCGCAGCCAGCCGGTCACCCTCCCTCTCCTCCGCCTCGCACTGCTTCTTCAGCTCCAGCTCGCGCACGTACATCTCCTCCGACTTGCGCTTGGCAACCTGGGTTAGGGTTAGGGTTAGGGTCAGGGTCAGGGTTATCTGCACCCCCCCCCCCCCACCGACCACAGACACGCACCCACCCACAACGCTTCCCCCCACCGTCTCCCCTCCCCTCCCCTGGCCAAGCCCCTTGCCCACGGCAGCGCGCGCCTCAGCCTTCTGCCGCGCCGCGCTCGCCGCCTCGAGCTCCTGCTGGGCGGCAGCCATGCGCGCGTCGGCCGACGCCTTCGCAGCGCGCGCCTTGTCGATTCGCCCCTCGAACACGATCGTGACCAGCGCGCGGAACGAGAAGGTGAGCTTGCGGTGCCGCCAGTGCAGTAGCGACTTGCGCAGCTTGAAGCGCGCCATCAGCTCCTTCAGCTCCTTCTCGGCGCGCTCCTTCTCGGCCTCGACCTCGCGGTGCGTCTTCTGCACCTCCGACAGCTCCTTGTCCACAGTCGCGAGCGCCGCCTCCGCGTCCGCGCGCCGGTGCACTGCCGCATCGATGTCCGCCTCGGCGGCCTGCTGGCGCTGCGCCTCGCTCATGGCCGCCGCCTCCGCGTCGGTGACGCACAGCCTGCTCGTGCGGACCGCCTGCATCCACTCCACCATCTCCTTCTCCGTCTCCGCCGCGAGCACCACCGACTCGCCGCCCGAGTGCGAGAGCACAAACGTAAAGGGCCGGCCGTAGTAGCCGCCCTCGCCCGACTCGCGCACGTTCGCCTCCTCGAGGAGCACGACGCCGGAGGGCTTGTCGCGGAAGCCGGTGAAATCTTTGGGCGAGTTGAAGTACATCAGGATGTTGTCCCGCAGCACAAACCTGCGCAAGGTCCGCAGGGTGCATCAGATTCACTGGCTCGGGGCGCGGGGAGAGACGCGCGCGGGCGCGCCAGCGGCGGTTCCATTTGTGGCCCTTTTCTTGGCCCCCGCCGAGCTTGGAGAGAAAGCCCTGCCGCGTCTGCAGCAGGCTCTCGACATCCCCGTCCGCGTCGCCGGGCATGGAGCACAAAGGGGGCGCTCTATAACGCGGTTTATAGCACAGGTCGGGAAAGAATTTCAGTACCGCGCTGGGTGTGGTGGCGGCTCCCTTCTGACTGCGAAAAGAGATAGGAAGAGGCAGACTCCCTAGGGTGGGCGACGGCTAGCGCATCACACTCCTCTCCTTAAAATCCCTGTGTGGTGGCGGCGTGCCGTCCTCCCATCCCTCCCTGACCGCCAGACACCTACCTGCGACGTCTCCCCACGCCACCTCCGCTGCGGCTCAGGGCGCGCTGGCACGCCGAAGTCAACCTGAAGCGGCCAAGGCTAGCCCTACCATACCCCAAGCAGGTCTTCCAAGAGGCGGGGGGGTATGGTCTCGAGGTCGGTTGCCTTGAAACATACCACACCCCCGGAAAAGGTTGGAACCCAGGCTGTCCAAGCTGTCGTCTTCCGACACGGCTATTTGCGCCAGCGCCCTTCTTCCTCGATCTCCCCCTCGAATCGCCACAAATGACCGCCTTGCCAACCCCCGAGCGAATCATGGAGCTCGCTCTCACAACAACTCCGTCTGAGGCGTCGGTCGCGACTCCGTCGCCCGCCGCCCGAAAGAAGTGCGATGTCCTGCTTCTCATCAGCTCCGCCGCCGCCGCTGGCTACGAGCGCCGCCGCCGCGCGGTTCGCAGGACCTACCTGACGGCCTTGCGTGAGCAGCAGCTGCAGGGCACGGTCGAGTATCGCTTCCTCCTCGGCGAGCCGCCGACAGCGGAAGAGGGCGCGGCGCTCGACGCCGAGCAGGCCGAGTTTGGCGACCTGCTGCGCGTCTGCGTGCCGGAGAGCTACGAGACCATCTTTGCGAAGGTGGTCGCCGCGTGGCGCTGGGCCGTCGCCACGCACGACTTCGCCTTTTGGATGCACGCCGACGACGATTCGTACGTCCGGCTCGACTTGCTGCTCGGCTGGGTCCGCTCGCCGGCCGCCTCGCCGCAGGAGGGCGTGTACGCGGGGTACCTGTGGGACGGCTCCGACGGGCGGCGCACCAAGCCGCTCCGCGACCCCGCCCAAAAGTCGTACATGCCGGTGGAGCAGTGGCCGCACGACTCGTACCCGCCCTTTGCGTCGGGCTGCGGCCATCTGATCGCGTGCGACCTGGTGGGCAAGCTGGTCGAGCTGTCGCCCTCGATGAGCTTCTTCCGCGGCGGCGTGTTCGACGTCGCCATCGGCACCCGCCCCGCCCGCCCCGCCCGCCTGTTCCTCCACCAACTGCACCGCCCTTTCCGCCCGGCAAAGCCCCAACGCCGCCGCCGTATGTTGTCCCCGCGCATCGTAGGGATCTACCTCGCCCGCCTCGCCGCCAGCGGCGCGGTTGCCAACCTCCGGCTGGTGCACATCGAGGGCGTGCGGCCGTACCGGCCGCTGCCGCTCTTCCGCAGAGAGACGCTCGTGCAGCACTACATGCAGCCGGAGGAGTTCAGGCAGTTCCACGAGCGCGCCGTCGCGGCCGCGGCAGAGGCGGACGGCGGAGCGGGACCGGGAGGCGGAGCTGCGGCGCCGGAGAGTGAGCAGCGGATTGCGGCGGTCTACGACCTGTTTGTCCAGGCAAAGGTGCTGCGCCGATGAGGGGCTGCGAGGGCGCACAGATGGTGCGGAGCTTTCCGGCCTCGAGTGAGAAAACGGCTCGTAACGCCGTACGGTACGTATGGACTTTGAGGGTGTTGACGGCGCGTATCTCTCGACGGTGTGTGAGCTGTGAGAGAGTGGAGAGCCGAGTGTAGCCGTATGTCATATACTGTTGCACATATACACAACGCTGCACAGAATCTCAGTTATCACCCGGGGGGGCCTGGACCGGCCTGACCGTGACGCGGCGTTCCCGCTAGCGAGTCGACCTTGCTCGAGAGGAGCTCCACGCGCAGCGAGAGTGCCTCCTGCGCCTCCATCACACACCGCACGCCGTCGCCGGCCGCGCGCCGCGCGGATGCCAGCGCGGCCGCAGCCTCCTCGGCCTCGTTCGAGGCGAGGGTAGCCGCCTAAGGCGCCACAAGCCGGGGGAGAAGTGGACAGTGGAGCGGGTGGAGGGGTGGCACTCACCACGAGGGGGCGGCCACCTGACGCGCATTGAGCTGGTCGGCCAGTTTCGGCTAGTCTCGGCCAGTCTCGGCCAGTCTCGGCTACTCTCGGCTACTCTCGCCTGGCGCGCAGTGAGCACCGCCTCGTCTGCGACCCGCTCGGCGCTGGCGGCTCTCTCCTCGGCGGCGCGCGCCGTCTCCGCCGTCTCCACTGCCACCGAGACGGCCGCCGCCGCCGCCGCCGCCTGTGCCTGCTCTCGGAGGGAGGCCTCCTCCTGCAGCGCACTCCACAGTCGCCTGTGCTCCGCCGTCACCGCCGCCACCGCCGCCACCTGGTGTGAAGCCTGTAGTGAAGGAGCAGCGGCATGCTGGCGCCGCCTCGCCTCCGCCTCCGCCTCGCTCGCCTCCGCCCTTGCTTCCGCCTGCCTCATCGCCACCTTCTGCACAAGCTCTTCCTGATCCGCCGCGCCGCTGCACTCGAGCCGCGTCAGCCGCGCGCTCACCGCCGCCAGCTGCGCCTGCAATGCAGTTGCCGCCTGCTCCGCCGCTGCGGACGGCGAGGAGGGCCTGATGCCAGCGGCGGATGCAGCCTCCAGGGCTTGGACCCGAGCCGTGAGCGCCGTCACTCTCGCCGAGTCGCTCGCGTCATCGATGAGCGCACGAAGGATCGCTACCGCCTCGCGGCTCGCTGCGCGCTCGTCACGCCACTGGGCTCGCATCATCTGAATCTCGCCACGCATTGACTCGTGCGCCTCGACGAGGCCCGCAACGGACTCGGAAAACACCTGCGGCAACTCCGCCACTGCCGCCGCCAGCGCTCCGAGCCGGCAGCTCAGCTGGTTGAGGAGTGCCCGCTGGTCGGCAACGTCCGCCGTCTCGTGCTCAGCCCACGCGTTTAGTTCGTGCACAGCTTCCCCAAGCCGCTTCAGCTCGGCACGAAAGGGCTGCTGCGCCTCGTGGTTGGCGCGAGCCCATGTGGGCGATGGCGACGGCGGCGGTTGGTGGCGGCGTCGCGCCGGGGCAGTCATAAGATCAGCCGAACTGGTGGCGAGGCGGCCGACGATGGCGAGAGGGTCCGAGGAGGCGTAGTTGAGGAGGAGGTTCTGCAGCCGAACTGGGTGAGAAAAATAAAAGTGGGAAGAGAAGAAGCAAGAAAATTTTCTTTCTTTCTTTCTGGGCACGGGACTCTCCCCAGAAAAATAAAATAAAAGGCAAGCAGGGCCCGGCAGTCATAAGATCACCGAACTGGTTAGAAAAAAGAAAACAATCAATCTCTGCGATAAACGGTGCCACTCTAACTCACTGCCCCAGGACACACACTTTAGCGGGTCCACCCCTCTAGGGTTCTGAGGGCCGGATTTTTCAAGAGCTTTTAAGAAATGAGGAGGCTTGGGGGCTTAGATTGCCATTTAAGAAATGAGGAGGCACGGGGGTCCCTCTTTTAAGACCGTTTAAGAATTCTTAAGACCGTTTAAGACCGTTTAAGAAAATCGGCCTCGGCCCTCGCCGGCATGCGTCGCTGGGTTCCGCGCCGTTTTCTCCCATACTGCCGTTATTAGGCACAAACCCGCCTCTGAAGACACATCTGTAAGTCTGGTGCACTGGCAGGAGCCATACTCGCATACGGGGCGCGTGCTGACTGTAGCCGGCTTCCCAGCCTCCGGCGTCTACCGGGAGCCTCCCGGACCATCGTGCATCGACCTCGGGAGCTCTCCCGAGGACCGTTTAAGCGTTTAAGACCGTTTAAGGAATCGGCGGCCCAGGCAGCCTAGCTTAAAATGGGCCATGGCCCGCTTTAATTAAGCCGTTTAAGCCGCAGGCGCCCCAGGGCCCACCCTTTTGAGCCTAGGGGTACCCTAAGCCGGGACACGCGGGTCCGCACAAGGCGCCTCATATTTCAAAAGATCCTAAGATCGTGCAGGGCGGGGACACATGTCCCTAAATCCCATCTCGTCTCAGAGTTTGACCGTTTTATTTATTTGTTTGTTTACAGGCGCCTCACACATGGCTCAAGCGGGGGGGGCCCTCTCAAGCGCACTACGTTATCTCCCCGGAGGGTCCCCGCCCGAGCGGCGCGCGCTCGCCCTCCACGCTCTCGCCACACCATGGCCACACAAGCACATCTCGCTGTACTCTCCGCCTCTCGGTCTCTTTTTTTGATTTCGTTTTTTGCATATACGGCTCTAAACACGCTTTTTGCGCGCGCGCGGTACGACCCTTCAACGAAAGAGTGGGAGGAGGAGGCTGTGGCGCCGATGCTAACGGCACGAGGGTACGTCAGCACGGCGGTGCTCGATGGCAAGCTCTACGCGGCGGGCGGCCAGGATGATGAGGCCGACCGCGCAACTTCCAACCTTTTGGAGCGGTACGACTTGGCTGCGAAAGCATGGGAGTTTGTGGCGCCGATGGCAACGCCACGCGAGTCTCACACCGAAAGTAGCCGCTGAGAACGGCGCCGACGCCGGCCCCGCCGCCGCCGCCGATGCCGCCGATGCCGTCGGCGCCGTTGGCGCCGTTGGTGTCGTTGGAGTCGTTGGTGTCGCTCGTGCCGCCGGCCTGGAAGCGGACGTCGATTCCCTCGCAGACGGCGGCGGGCATGTGCTGGGTCAGGTCCGGGAGCTGCAAATCGGGCAGCAGGCCAGCGGCGGCGAGCGGACGGCCTGCAAAGGGGTAGGGGTAGGGGTCGGGGTAGGGGTAGGGGTTGGGGTTGGGTTGGCGCGCCCCCGCTCTTTTCACTTTTGTGATTCTCGTCGCGGGTCGTTTCGGCCGAGGGCCGTGTGCCCGTGTCGCGTGAGGACGCGTGCGTGTGCTTTATCGCACAGCCGGCACAGTGCACAGACGCGATAAAAATTCTCTCGTCTCAGAGAGTTTGACCGTTTACATGTATTGTCGGGACGTTACCGCGCGCACACACGCGCACGCACGCACGCCCCGGTGCACCGCACCGTCACTCTCATCGCTCGGGCCTGAGGATGCCCACGCCGCCTGTGTCGACCCCCTCGCCAAACGTCTCCGAGCCGTGCACCGTGTATGTGTCGAACCTCTTCGTCGGGTCGTACACCTCGAAGCGCGAGTACGGGAACTTCTCCTTATTCCGCTCGTACAGCCGCTTCTCCATCACCTTGCCCGCGTGGCTCTCGTCCTTCTCCACCCGCGAGTCCACAGGCCCCAGCCGCACGTCGTCGTGCACGTCGAACTGGAAGAGAGGCCCCGACTTGCCTCGCGCCTACGGGACGTGTCGCGGAGAGGACGACTTGTCGCGGACACGACGCGGCTGGCGGGTCCCGACTCTCTGCCGCAGGCGTGCCTTGTTGACGATAAGGTCGTAGAACGAGGTCGAGTGGGGCAGGATCAGGTCCTCCTTGACGTACATCAGGTCGCCCGGGGAGCAGTTGCGCAGCTCCTTGACCTGCTCGCGGCACTTGTTGAGGAAGGTCTCGATCGTCCAGCCCTTCTTCACCTTGGTCTCGTACCGGTGGCCGCGCCCGTCCCAAAAGGAGTATGTGACGCCAATCTCCTCCGCCTTCACCCGGTCCTGCTCCGCCTGCCACTCCGCCGCCAGCGCCGCCTTCTTGGCCTCCGCCGCCGCCTCGCGCTCCCGGTCCGGGAGGAAGCCGGTGTCGACCGAAGGGTTCTTCCCCAGCTTTGGGCGCTTGACCACCTCCTCCTCCCCCTCCTCCCCCTCGTCTTCGGCAAAAGAGAGCGTGCTCGCCGCCGCCCCCTTCTTCTTCTTCGACTTCTTCTTCTTCTTCTCATCGGCCGGCTCCGCCGCTTTCTCCAGCTCCTCCCGCCTGCGCGTAAATTCTGCCTTGCTCACAAGCCCGACCGTCGCCGAGGAGAGGGCCGCATTAACGTCGGCGGTGCCAGACGCGAACGAGGGTGGCACGCCTGGGCCACCGCTTGGGCCAGCCGAGTCTGCCATTCCTCGTCACTGCGGCGAAGGCGGAGAAGGAGGCGCAGAAGGCGGCGGCGCGGGCGGAGCCGGGCGGCGAGGGAGCAGACTATCCAGCGGGGGCCCTAGAAAGAATTCTAGCTCGGACACCACCGGAGCCGCCTAAGCGACTCCGTTAAGAACGGCAATGCACTTAGCACCGTGAGAAAGAAGAATTTAGTCAAAACAACTCTCTCTCACAGCAGAAAGGCTCGACACAGGTGCGAACTGGCGCGTGCTAGTACTATCGCAGGCACACCAGAGAAAGAAGAATCAACCTCGCCAGGCGGGACCCTGTCCCTCGTTTGGCGTGTTCGTTTTATTTATTTATTTATTGGGGACACTAACACACTATAGATGGATAGTGCCCGAGAGCGAGGGGCCCGGAGGGGAGCACAAATAGGACGCCCAGCCTTGTGCCCTCGTGCCGCCGAGTGCGTATCCTATGCGAGAGAGATCCCCTGTGCCCTCCCCTTGCCCAGCCCTCAAACAAATGACCAGCCCTCTCCGCGCCGCGATGCCCCCCCAGATGTAGAGCGCTGTAGAGGCCTCTACACAGCGTGAAATGTCAGGAGCAAACTCTACCTCAAAAGCGGCGAGCGACCGAGGCGCGTTGCGCTTTCCAATGCTGCCCTGGCCTTCCTTCTCGTTGCCCGCCCAATGAATGGGTGGCAGGTGCCTCTGCTGCTGTGGAGTGGGAGTGGGATGCCTCACGGCTGCGACTGGCCGGCGCCGGCGCGTCAGCTCGGCTCGGCGAAGCAGGAATTATGGGATTTCTTCTCCGCATGTACCTAGCCCGGATTTGCAATAAGGGCCGGGATTGTGGGAGAATTGATCCCTGCCGAGAAACTTGGCACCAAAACGTCCAACTCCAAGCTTCGCCTGGCACATGGGCCAGCTAGCCTCGAATCTGAGCGCGACCATCTACGAGCACCTCGCGCCACGCCCCCCTTCCCCGGGCGTCGTCCGTTATCACTCTGTCTGGGTCGACGACGAGGGCGCCACGCACATTGAGCGGGAGCTGCAGTTTTCGCGACTGGAGGAGGCCGATTACTCTGCCTCTGGTACGCTCCAGCACGTGCGCAAGTTCACGAATCAGGACTTTGAGGTGACCGACATCGTGGTCACGCAGCAGATTGGCACCGACCAGTGGAACCACAGCCCCGCGCCGCGGTTTGTGGTCACTCTCGAGGGCTCGTGGTTCATTCGGACGAGCGACGGAGCACAGGTCGTGATGCGCCCCGGCGACGTCCTCTACCAGGACAACACGAGCACCCACCCCGGCGCCCTTGACGGCACGCGCAACGCCAAGCACTACAGCGGGGCCATCGGCGGCCCGTGCAACCAGCTCATCATTCAGCTGGAGACGCCACTGCGCACAAACAAGCCGGGAAGGTGGTCGGACGGGTGAGGCCGACCCGCTCTACCAGATGCGCAGGGCCAGTCGCACCGCTCCATCGTGCTGTAATTTATCACTCAGTGGAGCCGGTGCGAATTCCCTGCGCCCGTGCCAACAGCGCCACCGCCAGCCGCCACCGCTGTTGGTCTGCAACGAGACATCCGCGCCGCGCCGAAGAAGCGCCTCGGCCAGTTCCGCGTGGCCATTGCCCATTGCGATAATCAGCAGCGTCATGCCGCTCACGCGAGTGCCGCAAGCAAAGGTGTACTCGAACCTCGCATCGACCCGCCCGCCGCTGTCGAGCCACACCAGCACCGTCGCCTCTTCGCCTCGCTCAGCCGCTTGCACGACCTCCTTTGGCACCGCCTCGCTGCCCGGTGCGGCCTCCGCACCGCCCTCGCCGCTCGAGGCAGAGGCCCTGGCACTGGCGCCCGCCGCCGCCTCGCCTGCGGGTGCGCCGCCCGCCCCTGCGCCACCCGCCTCGGCCGACGGCGCCTTGCTCCGAGCTGCCGCCACCTCCCCGAGATGCGTTCTGAAAGCCTCGACGCACTCGGCGTGGCACTTCTCCTTGGCGTACTGCAGCGCCGTCTTGCCCGCCTCAGTGCGCAGCTTTATGTCTGCGCCCGCCCGCAACAAGCGGAGCACCACGGCGGGATGGTTGTGGAAAGCGGCGAACATCAGCGCGGTGTCGCCCTGGTTGGCCTGCAGGTTGATCTCCGCGCCGCCGGATCAGCGTGTCGACAATCCGCTCGTGGCCTTGGTAGACGGTGGCCATCAGCGCAGTGCCGCCGTCGCTGTTCTTCTGGTCGATCTCCGCGCCGTGCCGCAATGCCAGCTCGACCAGCTTCTCGTGGCCGTTCCCGGCGGCGAGAGTCAGCGCGGTGCCACCGTTGCTGGTCTGCAATGAGACATCCGCGACGCGCCGCAGAAGCGCCTCGGCCAGCTCCGCGTGGCCATTGGCCATCGCGATCATCAGCAGCGTCATGCCGCTCACACGAGTGCCGCAACCAAAGGCGTACTCGAACGTCTCGTCCACCCGCCCGCCGCCGTCGAACCACGATAGCACCGCTCCCACTTGGCCATCCTCGGCGGCCTTCTGAATGCTCGCAGGGACGTCGACGCCGCCCTCCTCGAACGGCGAAGGCGGCTTGCCCGGCGCGGTGGACATTGGTCAGGGTTCGGGCCCAATGAAGCTACGTTCTCTTATGAGACCGGCGGGCGACACGAATGGGGAAGCTGGTCATTTCAGGCGAAAGAGAAAAAGAGAAAAAGAATTTAAACAAAAGAACTCTCTCTCACAGCAGACAGGCTCGACACAGGTGCGAACTGGCGCGTGCGAGAAAAAGAATGTCCCGAAAAGAATCGCGGTTGGGGGCACCATCTTCTTAAATGCAAGCCCCGTTCTGGCCATTGTTGCTCTCTGTGTATGACGACCGCCCGCCTGCTGCGCTCGTGCGTTGAGACCCTCGGAAGGTTCGTGCTCTGGCCAGCCTTCCATTCGATTCTGCTTCCAGTCTACGTTCTCGTTCTCTCGCCATTCATCGCGCTCGGCCTCTGCAGCTCCGACGCTGCTGTCGGCGTGCCTCCCGCCTTCCTCGCCTGGCGGCTGGCGTCGCCTCCCATACCTGATTCTGATGGTGCTCTTCGTCGACCTGCCAATCGCCATCTTAACGTTTATACCGAATACCGACATTTCTGATAGAGAAAGGTTCTGTTCCTCCGGAATCCCCTCAGACTCGGCTCAGAGCTCGCGAGAGAGCCAAAAGGGGCGAGAGATGAGGTACCTCCGGGTCGATCGCGTCGTCGCCAGCCGTGTGACGGACAATCTTGACCGCCACTTCGAGCCCGTCAAGGCGGCTGATCGCGTGAAAGACAGGGCCGTTGCGGCCAATTCCAAGCGTTCGGCCGGAGAGGACGTAAGGCCCGACTCTCCGAAGCCGCGGCTTCTTACGGCCCGCCGCGCTGGCCCGGCCCGCCTCGTGTGTCGTCGCGGCACTCGCTGTGTCGCTCGAGGTCGCCATCAAAACGGCGGTCGCCAGCCGGCTTTCGTGTCCTTGACGTGATCACCAAGTCCATGAACGACCTGGTCGCGCCACGGCGTCTGTGTAATCACTCGAGATTTCTGTCTTTTTTCCGTCCTTCCTCTTCTGAGATGACTCGAGGTTCTCGAGGTGGATATCCTTTGGCCGCGTTGGGTAGCCCTGGGAGGGGCGGGGCAAGCAATATTGGCTGAGTGCCAGCGCGACCAATTACTGCGATCAATCGGCAGGCGGCGGTGGCGGGCGCCAGTGCATGTTGCCCCAGTCAAAGACCGTCTCCGACAAGAAGGACGGCGATGCGGCCCTCTTCTTGAGCATCTCAGACGCGTACGAGGAGCTGTCCAGCAAGTCGAGCGGCGAGAGCCCCTCTATCCCCAACATGAGCGAGGAGCTGTGGACGGATCGGTCCGACTCGCCGCTCTGCAAGGCCTGCCTCAACGGCGACCGCGTCGAGGTGAATCGGCTGCTCGCCGAGGCGCGCTCGGACCCCTTCCAGCAGGACATCGTCAACAGGCCGGGCCGGTCTGGACTGACGCCGCTCAAGTACGCCTGCGTCAACGGGCACGACGCGATTGTCGAGAAACTGCTCGAGTCCCGCTGCAGCGTGGACAGCACGAGCCGGGCGGGCGTGACGGCGCTGATGGAGGCGCGTGCGGATCATGGGGTGGGAGAATCCTATCGATTAGCCCTGAGCCTAATCTCTCTGTGGAGGCGTGCATCATGGGGAAGGAGTCGTGCGCCCGGCTGCTCCTCGACGCGGGCGCAGAGGTCGATAAGCCGAACATGACGGGGCAAGCGACCTCCAGCCCTCGCAGTCTCTGCGGGCCCGGCCCCGAGGCTCGGAGGTCTCCTCACACGTAGGCAGACCGCGCTTTCCTTCGCATGCATGGCGAGGAGCGGCAGCGAGGCGCGGTGCCGCCTTGGCCGCGCCGGTCCATGACCAAACCGCTCATCACAACATGGCCGCCGGCGCTGCTCAGGCGTGCTGCCGGCTGTTGGTCTCGCGCGGCGCCGTGTCCTCTCGTGCGGAGCGGGGTACAGGGTTGAAGTCTCGCTTAGTGAATGGACGGCCCCTCTAGGCGCCGGCCGCTCGCACGCGGACGCGGAGGGGCGGATCCAGTCGAGTAAACCATGAATGATCACGATAGGCGCCGACCGCTCTCGCCCCGACGGCGAGGGGAGGACGGCGGCACACTTCGCGCGCAAGGTCAAGAACGAGGCGGTGGCGGCGTGGCTGGAGAAGGGCATCGACACGCGGCGAAGCACGCCGGACTCCAGTCCGCTGTTCAGCTGGTTATGGATTGCGGATGATAGGCGACGACGCTCTCACGCACGTGCGGGGCCGCGAGGGCGAGGGGCAGGGCGGCGAGGCGGCGGGTGGAGAGGGGAAGGGCGGCGCGGCGGCGGGTGGCGGGGCGGTGGGCGGTGCAGGGGAGCAGGGCTGCGAGGGGTGCGGCTCGCGCGACCCGAGCTTGTCTGGAGGAAGAGGCGCCTTGTCCTAGTCCGGCTGTGATGAAGCAGCGCTAATAGTGAATTGATTGAGTGCAATCACAGGCGCCTTGTCCACGAGGGCGGCCGAGTCGCGCAGCAGCGCGCCGGCGTCGAGCCGCGCCGCCCACGTGCCGAGCGCGGCGTCGAAGGGCGCCGCGTGCGGCGAGAAGCCGAAGGAGGTGTTTCTCCAGTGCGTGTGCGCGAGGTCGGTCGAGACGAGGAGGGCGACCTGTGCTCACAGATGGACGGGTTCCGAGAAGGTTCCGAGAAGGCTCAAGGAAGGGTCTCGCTCGCGACGAGGCGGGAGAGGTCGCCCGCTTGCTGGACGCCTCGAGAAGGCGGCCGAGGTCGCGGCCGAGCTGGAGGAAGCCGGTCGCGACGGCAGACGAGAGGTTGTACCGCGACAGCGGGAGGCCGAGCGTGACGAGAGGCGGCAAGCGGTGGGCAGCGGAGGCGTTTGCCACGTAGCTGAGGGCGAGCACCTCGCCCCAGTGGAGCGGCATGGGCAGGACTCCGTTCCAGCCACGCTGCAGAGTCACGTTGTGCCTCGCGGAGAGGACGTCCATGATCTGCTGTGCCCGGCGTCCGTTTGGCCATCGAGCGAGACCGGGTAAAGCTTGCGAGGGCTGGCGGGGCCAAACGACTCCTGGAGGCCTCGGCCCACGGTCGCGACGCCCTGTAGCGCCGCGTTCTGATAGATTCCGACGTCCCAGCTTGTCTGAAGCCCGTGAGGTGTAGTGAGCACGATCGCATCGGGCGCAGCGTCGGCCAGCAGCCGGCCGGCGAGCAGCGAGCCTCGGTGAAGGCCGTCGGCGGCGGCAGAGAGGTGGGGTTGCGGGAGAGGAGCGACGGATCAAAGGCGAAATCGCCGTGAGGCGCAGGACCGCCGCAGCGACAAGAGGCATGACGAAGCAGGTGGCGGCGAAGCGGCGACGGTTGAGCGCGGCCACACACAACAGTCGGAGGCCAGACGTGAGCGCAAGCAGACCTGACTAAAAGAGTTGGCGAAGCGGCGACGGTTGAGCGCGGCCAACAACAGTCGGAGGCCAGGGCGTGAGCGCCAGCGGCCGGCCAAATGTTTTTCTTGCTGAAAAAGAATTCACGCCGGCTCTCTCACCGACACAGGTTCGACACAGGTACCAAGAGGAGCACAGCAGACGGCAACTCCTCAAAAAGCATTCATCGCTTATTTCATTCCGCTTCGCCGGCTCCTACTGCATGTCACCGCCCTCTCCGCCATCTGTCGTGCGGCCCGAAAAGCCGCCGCCATCCTTCAAGTACGTGCAGCGCCTGCGCGAGATGCGGGTCGGCGGCGGCGACAAAAATGGCGACTCCAGATGTGCCGCTGCCTACCTGCAGCCGCCTGTGATTGTTGAGGCGGGCGGCGAGCACCACTACTCTATCATCCTCCTTCACGGGCTCGGCAACCGTGGCTCCGATTTTCTGCCGATCCTCCACTCCTTCTCGCGGCTCGGGATCGACGTCTCCAACGTCCGCTTTGTCTTTCCGAATGCACCGCGCCGGACAATGCAGTGGCCAGTCTGGGGACCCTCCCGTGGCGTCCAGGCGTGGTACACTTACTTCAGCGATGAGTCCGGCAAGAGCTCGGCCGACGCCGACGAGATTGCGACCTCCGAGCTCAACGCGAGTGCTGCCGCGCTGCTCGCCCTCGCAGAGGCTGAGGCGAGGTTAGCCGAGATTCGGCGGGATTCGCCTCCCAGTTGGATTGTTCGCTGAGATTAGCGGAGATCACGCGGCGGCCACGATGACCACTCTCGAGACGCCCAGCCGCTGCGAACACAGGCCGCCGCTCTCGGCGGCGACTTTGGCAGAGTCTTTGTGGGCGGGTACTCCCAAGGGGGCACCGTTGCGGCGCACGCGGCTGTTAGCGACGGCGCGCCGCGGCTGGCCGGGGCGCTGCTTACTCGCTCGGTGCTGATGGCCCAGACGTCCCTCTCTCCTTCCTCCGGCGAGGCGGAGGAGGGCGAGCCGCACTTGTGTTGCGAGGAGTGAGCGTCGTCGCTTCACCCTTCCTGCTGTGTCTGACAGGAGCCGGAGGGACGCACGCCGTTCTTCGCCTTTCGTAGCGGGCGCGACAACACGTACCCCATCGGCGTGCAGCGCCACTCCCCTTCGCTGAGGTGTGATCGGCGCCTCTTCACGCCCTCATCCCCGTGCAGGCGTGCAGCGCCACTCTCAGGAGCGGCTGGTCGCGGGCGGGTGGCCGGTCGTTGTGGCCAGATTGCTCCGCGGTACGAGCGCCCCTCTACGCCTCGCACTTGTGTGAGCAGGTGGTCGCTCGCCGTGTCCGAGTCCTCTGTCAACCACGCCACGTGGTAGAGCTCGCCCGAGCTTGATTATGGCGCCACCGCCCGCGGGCATCTTCACAGCCGCAACCGCGTGAACAGGTCGTGGGGCGAGTACGATTATGTCGCCGCGAGCGCCGCCTTCGCGCTAGGCTTGCGCGCCGACCCTCCCCCCACGGGAATCGGGCCAGGGCGCAGCTGCTGGACTGCACCCTGCCTCGACCTGCACGGCGTCCTCGTCTCGCTCTGGTACCGCTTCCCCTACCAGTGCGTGGGGCTGTCCCCTTGCTGCCGCGGCGGCGACCAGGCGCCAGCGGCGTCGCGGTGAGTAATTAACCCTTTGAGGACACGTGTTTCACGCGTGGCACAGCGCATTTCAAGTCCCCAGTGAGCCCTGGTGGAGACGCGGACGAGCGATTCAGAGGTTGCATCCACTGAGAGAAGGGCTCTCCTTTCCCTACGTACGGCTTTGGGCTTTACAAGACGTACCTCGTACGAGGACGCTCAAACATATTCTGTAAATCTAAATCACAAAATAGGTAAATACTAAAAAGACTTGAGAGCTTACCAGGGTTGGACAAAAAGAATTCAACGAGGTCGTGGTCCAAAAAAGAAGGGACTATTCGTGTTCTCATGGCCTCCCTCGCTCGAACCCCATCCCGGTCAGGGTGGCCTGAGGCGCGGCGCTCAACCGTCGCCGCTTCGCCGCCTCCTGCTGCGCCCTGCTCTCCACTCCCTGCGTGCCTCGCCGCCGCGCGTCCTCGATCGGCCTCCTGGTCTCGCAGAGGCCGCAGACTGGCGCGAGTGGTGGGTTGAGGAGCGTGCACGCGGGGCACGCCCACGCCGCCTCTGCCTGCGCCGCTGCCGCCGACGGCGTGGCGGTGCCGTTCGACGCCGTCGCTGCCACTGCCGCTCCCTGCGGCGCTCCCGCCGCGAGCTGCGGCGGCCGCTGCTGCGGCTGCGGCACAGGGAGAGGCGGCGCGGCCTGCACGCCGGGTGCTGGAGCGGCAAAGGAGAGGAGGGAGCCCGCCCGCCGCATCAGCTCGTGCATGCTGCGGCCGGTGGCGAGGGTCGCGTCGCCGTGCACCATGTACTTGTAGTACGCCTGCTGCCCGCGCTCCGCGTCGGCCGTGCCGGGGAGGATGTACCGGAAGTTGATGTTGACCCTCGGCCGGCGCGAGGCCGCCTTTGGGACGCGGTGGTGCCAGTGCCTAAGGGGAGATATGGGGAGATGTGGGGAGATATGGGGAGATATGGGGGGACGCGGTGGTGCCAGTGCCTCTGCGTGGGGCTGTGCATGACGAGCAGGTCTCCGTCGGCGAGGAGGAGGTCGCGCTGCGGGGTGGACCGGTCCACTCCGTCGTCGCCGCCGCCGAGCGCCGGCCACACGTTGCGCATTCGCCGCAGCTGGAAGGAGGCGGTCGCGCCGAGCGAGAGGGAGCCGATCGTGGGCCGCTCGCCGAGGAAGGTGCGCCCGTCCGTGTGCCATGCGATCTCGTCCGCCCCGTCCATGTAGAGCCGGAGGAGGATCGCGTTGAACGGCACCCCCAGCGAGGCGCGCACCTGCTCGACGAGCGGCAGCAGCCAGTCGGGGATGGGAACGAACGGCTCGAACGCATCAAAGCCACCGAAGAAGGCGGTGTAGCATGGCGTCTCGCACTGCTTCTGGAAGCGTCCCGACAAGTACGTGACGCGGTGCCACAGCACCCTCTCGGCCAGCGTGCTCCACCAGGACCTGCGGCTCTCGGCGTCGAGGTAGCCGCGACAGAGCTTCACGTGCAAGCCCTTGGCGGCGTCCTCGATGCGCAGCCAGTCGCGTGGGGTCTGCGACGGCGCGGCTGCGGCGGCGGCGGCGGCAGCGGCAGCGGCGGTTTATTTGCATAGACAGATGTGTACGTATACTGTAGTTGCAGAGCGCCCCATACCGCCAGCTTGCCGCCACCCGGTCCCCTCGGCACGACTAACATGCTAACATCATCTATGCGATCACAGCCGTCATGGCACGTCGAGTACGGAGTAGTGGAGCCATTTCATACTGTATTAGTAGGCGCCCTGCGTGACGGCGCGGCAGCCGTTGTCGTCGGAGCAAGGGAAGATCACAAAGCCGCAAATAACCCCCTTCGGGCCTCCGCTGGCCGACTCGTCCACCTGGCGGCACTCGGTCGTCTTGTACGGCTTGAACGTGTCCTGCAGGAACTTGTCTCGCCTCAAGCGGAGTTTCTTGTACGCGCCCTCGTTGGAGAGGTACCAGCCCTGCAGCTCGTCTGGTGCCTCCGCCCACTGCCACCCGTCGAGCCTGCGCACCTCGGTGGCGATCGGCTTGACCAGGTCGCCAAACTGCTCCTTGCCCGTCCGGAAGAGGCCCGACTGCTGCAGCAGCGTCCGCCCACGCTCTGCGGCGCTCTGCTCCGCCACGTCGGAAGCCCATATCACCGCCGGGCCGGGAACACGGCCGTCCTTCGTCTCGCCAAACTGGCCCTCCTCGGCGGTGGCCGTCGGGTCGTGCTCCCGCCAAAACACGCCCAACAGCTTCTTGAACGGCAGCTTCTGCGGAACGTACTCGACCTTTAGCGCAGGGACCGCCTCGCCGTCGCGCGCCAGGCTCCCCGCGGTCGTCTTCACGACGCCCAGGTACTTGATGGCGTCGATTGCGGGCTGAAGCAGGCGTGTGTCGCCCGCGGACAGGTACGCAACCGCCAGAGGCGCGTCCTCGGCAGCGGCGGGACTGCTCCTGAGCATGGCGGCGGCGGCGAGGGCAGCGAGGTCGCGTCGTTCGAACTGAAACTGCCGCGAGAGCTGCTGCTTCGGTGGTGCCAGCGGCGGCGTAATGAGCGAGGCGAGCACTGCGAGCGGGGCGAGAACCGCCGCAGGCATCGTGGCGTTTCAGATCGCACACGCCTAGGCGCTGGGTTTGGACTCTCTGAGGGGTTGGACCATGGCACCCTGCTGACAGACCCACTCCCTTTGTTCTCTTCTCATAAAATCGGAGGGTCGGCCCACTCCCTTTGTTCTCTTCTCATAAAATCGGAGGGTCGGCCCACTCCCTTTGTTCTCTTCTCATAAAATCGGAGGGTCGGCCCACGGGGGGACTGACGACTGTGTGAACTGAAGCGACCCAACGATTTTATGAGTGGCAGCAAAGGGAGTGTGACAGACCCAGCCTCCCGGAGACCGGGGATGGGCGGTCAGGACCATACCCCCCCACCCTTTGGGCCGCGAGGGTACCATACCATACGCCTTTTTTCCTGGTCTCGCGGACGCGGCGCGCCCAGAGTTCGGTGCACGAAATGGAAAATTCTTTTGCTTTGCGGCCAAGGATGAGACAACAAAAGATCTTTCGCCTCACAGCTCCACACACACGCACACGCACATAGAACATTTTTGGACATGCGAAAGTACCGACCGAGACTACCGTACACGCCTCAATTCCTCAAACTAGCTATAGAGGGTACAGGACTCGCTCAGAGTGGCTCACCCGCCTGTTCTCGCTCGGCCGCCGTGGTGTATTCTTCCGGCGGCCAGCAGCGCAATCCCCTCTGAGGTGACCGTAAAGTTGCGCGGGCGCGCCGAGAAGCGCGGCGCGGCCCCGGCTCTGGCGGGCGCCATGAGCGGCTCTATGCCGATGGTGGTGGCGCCGCTGCCCTCCCAATTCTTCTTCCACTCCTGAAAGTGGAAGAAGGCCAGCTGCGCGCAGCCGTTGGGCAGCGTCGTGCCGGCCGCCGGCGCGACGCGCTGCCCGTAGAACCTGCCATCGGCGACGTCAAAGGTGGTCGTGGTGGCGCGGGCGGCCTCGTCGCCGTCTTCGAGCAGCTCCGGCGCACACATGCGAAACTCGACCGGCATCCACCGGCCACACCTGCGCAAAGGTTCCGACGAGGCTCAGGCAGGGCTCCGAGGAAGCCAGTCGTGCGTTCCGCCGACCGCACCCTTCGGCGTCCATCCGGAGAGGTCTCCGCTCGCCGACCGGCAAATGCGGCCCCGGCAAAGAGAGCTGGCAGCCGCCCGCGGAGGAGTGACGCGCCTAGCCGGGCAACCGCCGATGCCCCTGAGGGAGGGACCAACTCGCTGGCCGCCGCACGCAGAGGAGCGGCGCGCGAGCTCGTCAGGGTCGACGCGCGTCTCGGCGGCGCAGCGCCACACCGCGCCGTCCACCGCGTAGATGGCGGCCTCCGGCTCGCCGGACGCGGTCAGGCCGACCGCCTGCTTGTGCACCATAGCGATGCGCAAGTCGCCCCGCGAGACGGCCTGCTGACAGCTCGAGGCGGTGAGGAGACGCCGTCTCACATCCCGAGCTGTGAACAGACGCCGTCCACGCCCCGGGGCGGGAGAGACATGCCTGGTGCGAGTAGCTCCTCTCGGCTCCTCTCGGCTCCTCTCGGCTCCTCTCGGCGCCTCTCGGCGCCTCTCGGCTCCTCTCGGCTCCTCTCGGCTCCTCTCGGCTCCTCTCGGCTCCTCTCGGCTCCTCTCGGCTCCTCTCGGCTCCTCTCGGGCCTGGTGCGAGTAGCATCCCTCCGCGCTCTGGAAGCGCTTCGGGTAGTTTGCGATCCCCCGCGACTCCATGCGCCGGACCCACGCCACCTTGAGGAGCAGCTCCTTCTGCAGCTGGCCCGCGATGTGGTCGCACCGCTGCCACACGGAGCTCACTCGCGGCTCGTTCCGGTGTACCGTCCACTGGCCGCGCAAGTACAGCGCCTCCTGGTCGCCAAACGAGTAGGTGACGATGTCGTGCTGCTCGAGCTCCGCTCTCGACACGAAGAGCGGCAAGTTGCCGACCACCATGTCGAGGTCGCAGTACCTGCCCGCCAAGGAGCGTCGCATCAGAGCCGGCGCACGGCAGGCTCCCAACCGCGCATGTCGCGGTCGCGTACCCCCAGTGGCTGTAGCCGTTGAGGTACTTGCTGAAGACGGCGCCTGGGGGGAGGGGCCGAGAGGGCTCGCGGGGGGAGCTCCGAGGGGCATCGGCGGCGAGCTGCGCGAAGGAGTGCGCCGAAGGTCGGCTTGTACTCGGCGACCAGCCGCGGCCACTTGTCAAACATGAAGCGAAGCGCCTTGAGCGCGACGGTCGCGAGGTTGGGCGAGGTCGGCCGAGGTTGGGCGAGGTTGGGCGAGGTCGGGCGAGGTTGGGCGAGGTTGGGCGAGGTCGGGCGAGGTCGGGCGAGGTCGGGCGAGGTCGGGCGAGGTTGGGCGAGGCTAGCCTTGATCACGACTGTGGCGTTGCGGATTGGCAAGTTGAGCGCCTCCCCCAGCTGCATGCCGAGCAGCATCGAGAGGCCTCCCGGGCCCAAGTCGAACCACTTGACGTTGGGAGGCACGTCAGCCGGCACCGCCAGGTCCTGGGAAGGCGGGAGGGAGGTGGCAAGAGGGGGGAGGTGAGGGAGCGAGTGGAGGCAGAGGTCTGCAGAGGCGGCGGCGGCGGCGGCGGCGGCGGCGGCGGCGGCGGTGGCAGCGGTGGCGGCGCTGGCGGCGCTGACGGCGGCGGCGAACAGGCGGTGGCGGCGGCGGCGGCGGCGGCGGTGGTGGCGGTGGCGGCGGTGGGGGGGGGGCGGTGGTCGTGTTGCGGTGTGCACGGTCCTGTTCCTCGTGAAAGACGAGAAAGTCGGCGAGCGGAGAGGAGAGGCGCGCCTGAGGGCCAGGGTCGGGCCAGGGTCAGGGTCAGGGTCGGGCCAGGTAAGGGTCAGGGTCAGGGTCAGGGTCAGGGTCAGGGTCAGGGTCAGGGTCAGGGTCAGGGTCAGGGTCAGGGTCAGGGACAGGGACAGGGACAGGGACAGGGACAGGGACAGGGACAGGGTCAGGGTCAGGGTCAGGGTCAGGGTCAGGGTCAGGGTCAGGGTCAGGGTCAGGGTCAGGGTCAGGGACAGGGACAGGGACAGGGACAGGGACAGGGACAGGGACAGGGTCAGGGTCAGGGTCAGGGTCAGGGTCAGGGTCAGGGTCAGGGGGGTTAGGGTCAGGGGGTTGAGGGGGTCGGGATCAGGGTTGGGATGCGGGTTGGGATGCGGGTTGGGATGCGGGGTGGGATGCGGGTTGGGATGCGGGGTGGGATGCGGGTTGGGATGCGGGGTGGGATGCGGGTTGGGATGCGGGGTGGGATGCGGGTTGGGATGCGGGGTGGGATGCGGGGTGGGATGCGGGTCTCGTTCGACAAGGCTGGCGGCGACGGAGGCGAGGCACGCCGACGCTGCGAAGTACGGCGTCCAGGGTGGCAGTTCGCCCACCTAAGAGGCGAGGGAGGCGGGATTCGCGGCACCACCACGTCAAAACCTTCAACAGCGGCACGAGACCCAATCGTGTGTTCGTCGACGCACGGGAGGCGTGGCGCGCTCCAAGAGAGGGGCGGGAGGCGTGCGTGGGCGGCAGCTGCCGCCACACCCCGCGGCAGGAGCAGCGCGAACCACCTCTCGGCTACCTCTCGGCTAGACATGCTCTCGCCCACGGCAGCAGCAGCGCGAGCCGAAAGTCGGGGTGTCGCTCGCCGCAGGGCATGCCCCGCGGGACCCGCCCTGCCGCGCTGTGCGCGGGCAGCGAGCCGTGCTGCCCACCGCTGCCCGCGCTGTGCTCGTCGTGGAACACGCGCTGCGCCTAGGATGGGCTTGGGCTTTGGGCGTTGGGCGTTGGGTCTTCGGCTTTCGGGGAAGGGAGAGAGAGAGGGAAGGGATGGGCCCGCGCGCTTGCGCCTCCTTCTGCCGGTCGCGTATCTGCCTCAGCTCCTCCTCCGCCGCCGTCACGTCGTCCTCCTCGTCCGGCGGCGGCGGCGGCGGCGGCGGAGACGGCGGCGGCGGCGGCGACGGCCGCACTCTGCTGCTGAGCTTTTCCCACGGCGAGGCTCTGCCGTCTCTGGGGTTGAATCTGTCTCCGCGCGGCCGGGACGGGCGCGGGCGTGGCTTCTCGTCCGAGTAGATGAGGAGGGCGTCGTCGTTGACGAGGTCCTCCACCGACACGATGCTCTCGCCCGCCAGTGTCTCGATCTTTTGGATCGACCCGATCTGCAGCCGCTCCTGGATGCCAAACGTAAACATGTTCCAGTCGTCCGACGCGCGCAGGACAAAGCGAGCCTTGCGGTGGCCGCCGAGGAGGGAGAGGTGGATGACGCGGCTGCCGGCCGGATGGCTCTCCGACGAGTGCCACAGGCCGCCGCCGCCGTCGTCGTGCCGCGGCGCCACCGGAAGCACCCAGAGCGAGAGCAGCGTGCCGACCGGCCCGACGACAGCGAGCACCGCCATCAGCTCGCGCGCGCCGAGGGCGCACGAGTAGCGCGGCGTTGACTTGGCCGGACGGCGGAGCTTCTTCACCTTCTCGCTCCGCGGCGACGCCAGCGGGAGCGGCGGAGGCTGCCGCCGGCCAGGCCGCATCTCCGCCTCGGAGCCGCAGCGGCGGATGCCTATCTCGGCGTCGCTGTCGCCGCCGGTGCCGGGCGGGGCTCGCATCCACCGCATGGTGGCCGCCAGCCCGTGAGGGCGTCAGAGTGAGCGGCGGAGGTCAGCGGTTGCGACGCTCAAACATCTGGAACTGGCTCGCACGACCTACCGTGCGGCGGGCAGGGCTATCGGAATAAGAATTCAAAATCCACTTGGGGGCACAGGACTCTGACGGGTGTGTTTGCCGTGGAAAATTCTTCTTTCCCAATGAGGCAAATGAGGCGCGAGAGTTTAGTTGACCGTTTGCAGCCGAACGTATGTCCCTCGTACTGCGACCCATCACACCAACCCGCAGCGGCCCACGCTGTGGCGACGGGCGCAGCGACATCCTCCTCTCCGCGGGCGAGCTCGTGCTTGGGAGAAAGGCCGCCGTGCCTGTCCCGGGAGTAGAGACCGTGACCGAGGACCCTCGTGTGTCGCGGCAGCACTGTCGCCTGCGAGTGGCGGAGGACACGGCCACCGTCGCCGCCATCGGCGACGCAGTAATTGTGCACTGGCGTGCCGGCAAATCGACACCGCTCCGTGGCGTGGCCACGCAAGATCTGCAGCCCGGTGATGAGATACTGCTCGTGGAGCCGGACCGGAAAGCCTGGGGTGCGTCGGCGCGCTTCGAAGGGCAGTCGTGCGCCTACTCGGTCGCCACGACCACACCACTGCGCCTCGTTCCGCTCGATCCTGCTGCTGCACCGTGGGCGTGCGGCTGGCGGAACGGTGTTTTGGACGTTGCACTCGAGGAGGACGGCAAAGAGGTGGTGCTTGGGCGATCGACGGCAGCCGGAACGAGCTGCGGGCCTCACCACCCACTCGCCGACCCACGCATCTCGCGCGATCACGTGGTGCTGCAGCAGCGGCCCGGGCAGCTCGCGACGTGCCGCTGCCTCAGCGCAAACGGAGCTTCCTCCTCTCCGTTGGTGGCGCCGGAACCGTCTCGGAACTTTCTCCGAACCACCGGAGCCCTCGTGTAGGCGTCCTCCTCTCGTTGCCTGCGGCGGGCGTCTCGATCCTGCCGAAAGAGGCAGACACCCACTCCCTCCCGCCACACACCCAGCCCGCACGGTCCGGCACGCCCCTGAGTGTGCTGCCGCCGCTCCCGTCGTCGCCCACCACGCGCAGGCGTCGTGCCAACTTCCGCTCGGCGCAGTGCTGCAGCTTGTGTATGAGCCGCACACCCCGGCGACCGGGCCGTCTGCCCCGTTTGAGGGCAACTGCTGCGCGTACGTCGTCTCGCAAGAGAGGCCGTGCTTGCTCAGCCCGCGCTGGCCCTGGCAGCTGCCAGACCCGCGCCGTCCGGTGGTTGTGCCGGGCAGCGACGCCGAGGCGCGTCCTCTCTGCCGCCCTCTCCCGATTCCGCCTCCCTCCATCCACCCTCCCCGCCGCCTCAAACCTCCCCCCCTCACACCTGCACACCCTCATGACTCCCCACATACTCCTCCCCTCACCCTCACACCCTCACGACTCCTCCCCTCACATAACATAATCCTCTCCTCACACCCTCGCACCCTCGCACCCTCGCACCCTCACCCCCCACCCCCACCCCCACCCCCACCCCCACCCCTCAGGCACGGCTTGGTCGCCACACCGCCGCGAGGCCAAACGCGTGGGGCATCCTCCACCCGCGCGTGTCGACGGCCTGCGTGCGGGTTCGCGGCGGGCCGGGCCCGCCCTCGCTCAAGGTCACCGGAGTCAACCCGGTCCTCCTCCTCCGGGGCGACGAGGGCGACGGGGGCGACCGGATCGACAACAAGGGTGCGGAGGGTGCGGAGAGTGCGGAGAGTGCGGGGGGTGCGGGGAGTGCGGAGGGCGGGCGCGGCTCAGACCGCAGGCGGCAGCTGCTCCGACGCGGCGAGGAAGAGGCGCTGGCCGCGGGCGACATCGTCGAGCTCTGCCCTAAACTGCCGGGCGCGCTTGCGCCGGTCCTCCAGCTCTGCGGCTGCACGTGCGCGTACCGCGTTGAGTTCGAGGAGAGCTCAGCGCCCACAGCGCAGGAGGGCGCTCGTGGCGGGCGTGGCGGGGCGGCGGGCGAGGCGGCGGGCGAGGCGGCGGGCGAGGCGGCGGGCGAGGCGGCGGGCGAGGCGGCGGGCGAGGCTGCGGAGCGTCAGGGGGCGTCGCAGGAGGCGGATGCGTCGGAGGAGGTGGAGATGGGCGAGGCGGAGGAGAAAGATGGAGCCGAGACGGTGGAGGCTGGCACCGATGAAGATGTTGGCACTGGTGATGAGGCGGAGGCGGAGGAGGAGGAGGAGGATGGAGCGGAGGCGGGGGGTGGGGCGGAGGCCGAGGCAGAGGCCGAGGCAGTGGCTGAGGGCGCGGCGGCGGTCGAGGCGGCGAGGGCGATGGACGTCACAGAGGCAGAGGGGGGGGGCGCAGAGGTGGAGGTGGAGGTGGAGGAGGAGGCAGAGTCGCAGGCGTCCGTCGCGGACGCCCGGGCGCTCGCTGAGTCCGCCGAGCCCGCGATGCCGCCGCCCGAGCCGCCGAGGGGCGAGCGGAGAGAGGAGCGCGCCATGGACGAGGACCAACCGAACGCCGAGACCGAGCCGCCGGAGGCCGGCGCCACGGAGGCCGACGCTGCGGACGGACGCGCCATGGACGAGGAGCCGAGGGAGCGCGGCCGAAGCGGCTGCGGAGACCGCCGCCGGAGCGGGCGGGCGGTGCCGCAGGAGATCGGCGAGGGCAGCCGCGTCGCCGCAGTGTTCAAGGTGGGCGTGGGAGGGCGCGACAAGACCATCTGCGGCGAGGTGCTCCGGGTGCACGCCGGCAGCAGCCTCTGCGATGTCAAGTTCGCGGACGGCGAGGTGTGGTACAACTTCAGCAAGCACAAGCTCAAGGCCGCGGCTGGCGCGGGCGAGCCGGACGCGGCTGACGCCAACCCCGAGCGACATCCAGAGCCACGCGGCCGCAGCGGCGCGGCTGGCGCGGGGAAGCGGCGCCGGCAGTGTGCGGAGGACGAGTCGCGTCGAAAGACGCTCGAGGCACTGCCGCGCACGCGGCCCCGCCCGACTGGCCCGCCGCCGGCGATCGAGGCGGCGATGGGCGGAGAGGCGATGCCGCGCGTGCGGGTGCGTCCTCCGAGGGCCCCTGCCGAGCCGGCGCCGCCTGCCGAGCTGGCAGTGCCGGCGGCCGAGACTATGCCGCCGGCGGAGCCGGAGGCGCTTGCCGAGCCGCCCCTCGCCGCGCCGCCACCTCCTCCGCCTGCGCCTCCGCCCGCGCATGCGCCCGAGCCGGCGGCGGAAAAGCTTCCGCCGGGGTGGAGCAAGATCTACGACTTTGGAAAGGTCAAGGGCTACCGCGGACCGGCCGGCGAGCGCGCGGGCACGAAGAAGGAGGCGTGGCGCCGGCACCGGGCGGAGGCGGAGGCGCAGGCGGAGGCGGAGGCGCAGGCGGAGGCCGAGGTGGAGGCGGAGGCGGAGGCGGAGGCGGAGGCGGAGGCGGAGCCCCCCGAGGCCGCACAGGACCACTGGGTGCGCTGTGACAGTTGCGGCAAGTGGCGCTGCCTGCCCGCCGGCTTCTCTGCCGACGACTTCGTGTCGGCGGAGTGGTTCTGCAGCCTCAATCCCGACCCGGCGCCGTGAGCGCCGCGAGGCGCCGCGGGGAACACCTGCGCCTGTGACACATCCGTGACACGTCCCTTAGGTGCGGGACAACTGTGAGGCGCCCGAGGAGAGCGAGGCGGAGGCGGCCGAGCGGGTGGCGATGGAGCAGATGGCGGAGGCGGCGGCGAGGCTCGCGGAGCAAGAGGAGGCGAGAATGCCCGAGAGTGCCCATGAGCACCCGAGATCGACCGAGATTGACTGAGATCGCGGCGAGGCGAGACTCGAGGAAGAGCAGGACACCCCTCCAGCCCTCCTCCATTTTGGCGGACGATGACACGCCCATGCCACGCCCCCCAGGAGCGCGAGGAGAGGGAGCTGCGCGAGCGCGCGCAGGCCTTCGCCGAGATGGACGAGGAGGTGTCGTTCGGCGACGACGGGCTGGACGATTGCGACGACGAGATCGAAGAGGAGGAGGGTGAGGAGGAGGAGGCCGCGTACTGCGAGGCGGCAGAGGCGCCCCTCCTCGCCTCCGCTCGCCCCGCCCCGCCCCCTTTCCGCATCTCACCCTCAACCCTCGCGCCTCCCTCCTCGCAGGAGTTTGCGGCGAAAGCGGGCGCCACGGCCCTCGTGCCATGGAGCGACGGCGGCGAGGCGGCCGCAGCGCATGCCACGGCGCCGCCGGCGCCGCAGGACGGCCCTAGCGGCTCGTGGGAGGAGCGCGACGATTTTGTGAGGCCGGGGCACCCGGGCTTCCGGAAGTTCGTCCGGCAACGGATGGCGGAGAGTGGTGCGCACCAGACACTTCCGAGGCACTTCCGAGACACTTCCGAGACACTTCCGAGACCGGACCCTCTCACCCCTCCCCGCCACCTCCACCACCTCCCAGCACACCAACGCATGCCTCTCGCAGGAGTTCCGGCCAACCGCAGCGTCCTGCCGCCCGGCGAGCTTCGCCCTGCCGCGTGGCTCGCCGGCCGCCCGATCCGGCTGCAGCCCTACCAGGAGACGGTCTCCTTCGTCGCGCGGCCAGAGTCCTTCTCCAGCCCGCGCATGCTGGTCGTGCACCGCACTGGCGCGGGGAAGACGGCGACCATGATTCGCGTGGCCGACAACTACTATCGAGACCGGCGGCCCAAGGTCGTCATCTTCCCGACCAACGCCGTCTGCCGCAACTTTTATACCGAGCTGCGCAACGCCCACTTCCCAAACCGGTATGCCTCGTACCTCGACATGCTGCACAGCGAGGGCGGCCCGACCAGCGGCGACCGGGACAAAAAAGACCTCGCGCTTCACGGGCTGCTCAAGCACGGTCGCATCCCCGATGGCTTCCTCGCGAGCCCCAGCCTGCCGGCCGCCCCGCTGCGGGCCTTCACCTTTACCCAGGCGGGCGGCGCGACGAGCACGGGCGACAACATCAACGCCGTCTTCAAGTGTCCCGACGGGTACGCGGGCGGCTACCCCCGGCGCCTGCCTCGCAACGGCGGCTACTCCGACTACACAAACCTGCACAACCCGATGAGCAACAAGGTCATCCTGCTCGACGAGGTGCACAATTTGATCCGGCCGAGCGCAGAGATCCTTCGCAACCCGCGGCGGCTCGAGATGCTCAAGCGGTTGCGCGTGCTCCTCGCGACGGCCGAGAACTCCGTGATCCTCGGCTTCACCGGCACGCCCCTCTGCGACAGCGACACCGACTTCCAGAAGCTGCTCGGCATCTTCAAGGGATGGGCTGACTCGCGGGGCACCGTCAAGGACCTGTCTCACGAGGGGTTCTTCTCTTTCTACATGGACACGCCGCTCTCCGTCTTCCCGGCGGTCCGGCCGGCTGGCGTCCTCACGGAGGTGCCCGACGCGATGGTGCGGCGGTGCACGCTGCGCAACTTTGCGAGCGAGGCCGGGGCGGGCTTCCTCTTCGGCCGTGGCGGCCGCGCGGCCTATCAGGAGCAGGTCGCCCGCGAGCGAGAGCGGCGCCAGAGCGTACCGCTCGACCGCCTCCCGCCCGACTCTCTGCACCGGCTTTCGCTCTACTGCTCCGTGCCGCAAGCCGGCGGCTACCCGGGGCGCAGCGACGTCGCGGCTACCCTGCTCGGACAAAGCGGCAAGCTGCTGCGCACGTTTTTTGCAAAGGTGCCGCAGACGCCGCTCGGCTATGCGCAGCAGCGGCGGCGCCTGATTGGCTACAGCGCAAAGCTGGCGCGGGTGGCGGACGACGTGTGCGCTCTGCAGGCGCCGGGCGGCGACTTGCCCAAGGTCTTAATAATGATACACCGCTCAGCGGGCTACAAGGCGCTGCTGCGCCACTTGGGTGCGAGGCTGCCCAAAGGGTCGGTGCGGGGCTTCCCTTGGGCGAAGGGCGCAGAGGTCGCCGACGAGGAGCTCCACTCGCTGCTCGGCGACAAGCACGACGGCACCAGCGGCTGCGGCTGCTCGCTCTGCGCCTTCAACACGCCGCTCGGCGGTTGCGTGCGCGTGATGGTGGCCGACGCGAAGGAGTGCGGCGAGGGCGTCTCCTTTCTGGGCGTGCGCAAGCTGCTGCTCACCGACCTCCCCGCCGACCCGCTCACCTTCATCCAGCGCGTCGGCCGTTCGGTCCGCTTCAACGGCCACGCATCGCTGCCGCCTGAGGAGCGCACTGTCGACGTGCTCATGTACGCCGGCGTGCTCAAGAAAGAGTACTCGCATCGGGGGACGGAGCCGTCAGCGGACGAGCTGTTGCTGGCGCGCTTGCGCAGCGAGCTGCGCCAGTACTATGTCGATCTCGGCCGGCTGAAGGGCATTGCCTTCGACGAGGGGTGCTGGCAGGAGGAGCCAGAGGACACGGTCCCGGCGGGAGCCGGGGACCAGCCAGCGGGCTCTGCGGCGGGCTACGACGAGGGCGAGGCCAGCGCGGGGGAGGGGGAAGAGGAGCGCTGCCGGCGTGAGCGCGAGGAGGCGCGCAAGCAGCAGCAGCAGCATCAGCAGCGCGAGCAACCGCCGCCGCCGCCGCCGCAGGGTGCGCCGCCGCCGCGGGAGGAGGAGCAGCGGCAGCGGCAGCAGCGGCGGCGGCCGCAGCAGGAGTGGCGGCGGCGTGCTGCCTCGGCGCCGCCCCGCGAACGGCCGCAGCCCCGCCCTGGCCCGAGTGGCCCGATCGGCAGCTCGGACGCGGACAAGTACGTCCGGCAAATAATCCTGGCTGCCGACGATGCGTCGCACGCCTCCGAGCGCGCGAGGCTGGCCGCGATGCTGGACATCGCGCCGAACAGGGACGCGAGGGCCTTCCGCATGTCCTACTTTGTCATCATCAAGGCCATCCACCCGGACAAGTGCAGGGAGGCCACCTACCTGTCGTGGTACGAGCTGGCCACCAAGCTCCTCAACGGCCTCTATGACACCGTCAAGGCACGGCTTTGATGCCGCTTGCTGGGCGGTTGCGGGTTGGACGAGCCCTGCTTAGAAGGAAAAGGTTTTCTGCAAGGTCCGTATGGCTCACCGTGTAGTCGGCCGGGTGCTCGCCTCGCCTCTTACTAGGCGCGCCTGATGATCCACCAGACGCACTGGGACGGAGAGGCGGTGTCCTTTGCAGTAAAAAGTGATTTTTCTTTTCGTTCTTCACGGCACACACACAGCCACACACAGTGACATCCCAATTCCCATTGGTTGTCGTCGTCAGTGAGAATCGCCGGCCGCCCCCCTCACGCGATGTCCCGATTCCGCGCGCCGTCGCCGCGAGCGTGCCGCTCCCCGAGCTGCCGAGGAGAGAGCGGGCATGGCACTCCCTCCCCAGCCCGCAAGGCGGCCCACCCCTGCCCCCTCAGCCGCCCTGCGTCGCGAGTCCGCCGTGGTGCTTGCGCTGCTTGACGACGCGGTCGGCCATCCAGACCATCACGCAGTGCAGGCCGACGAAGAGCGGCGCGAGCGCAGCCTCGAGGAGGGGCCTCGCGCGAGGGTAGTGGCCTAGGCACAGCTCTCGGCTCTTTGCGGGCCGCTTCCCTCTCTCCTTGTCCTCAGCCTCGAGGG
>NW_005196900.1:376297-386092 GCF_000372725.1 Emiliania huxleyi CCMP1516
TAGGACGAGGGTGGCGGCGGAGGGAGGTGCGGGAGGGGGGGGGGGGGGGGGGTGGCTCGCGGTCCTAGTCTGGCGGGAACCTCGCGTGATCTCGCGTGATCTCGGGGAGGGTTTGGCCGTCTCGCGGCAGTCTCGCCTTGTCCGGCGGGAAGAGCTCGTTGAACATCTCCGGCCAGATGTGCCGCGTCTCGTACGGCTTGGTCTCTTGCTCCTTTTGGAAGCCTGCGGCGTGCGGCGAGAGGCGGCTTGCCAGGTCCTGGCACAGAGAGGCCTCACCGCATCCTCGCGGCGCTGGTGGGCGTGTCGTGGGCGTGTCGTGGGCGTGTCGTGGGCGTGTCGTGGGCGTGTCGTGGGCGTGTCGTGGACGTGTCGTCGGCCTCACCTGGTGTGTCCATGTCGGGGGGGAAGGCGATGTGGAGCTGCACCGCCGTGTCCGCGTACCTACTCGCGCACGGCCCGGAGTGAGAGCGCGAGGCGCGGCGGCGGCCCCGCCGCGCTGCGCCGCACTCGTTGCGCAGCACGTCGAGCAGAGAGCGGCACGCAGCCTTGGAGGGGGCGTACGCGGCGTACCCGATGAAGGGGACGGCCGCAACCATCGACGCGACGGCGACGAAGTGCGGCGTCACGCTCGGGTCGGCGGCCGACCGCTCCGCCATCTTCGGCAGCACGTGCCTCGCCGCGTGCAGCACGCCGTAGTAGTTGACGGTCATCATGCGCTCGTAGTCGGCGATGCGGAGCTCCTCAAAGTACTTCGGCATCGCCGCCCCCGCCGCAGCGATGCACACGTCCACCGGACCGAGCTGCGACTCGGCCTGCTCGATCGCCGCGCCGAGCGCGGCGCCGTCGCCGACGTCGCCGCTGAAGACGCCCACCGCGGCGCCGGGCGCCGAGCTGGCGAGCTCATCGCGCGCAGCGTGCAGCTTGCTCATCGTGCGCGCCACCAGCGAGACGCGTGCGCCCCGTGCCGCGGCGATCTTGGCCACCTCGAGGCCGACGCCCTCCGAGCCGCCCGTGATGAGCACGTGCTTGCCTGAGAGCGACTCGCGCCGCCGCCGGCTGCCGAGGAGCAGTGGCATCGACACGGCCGCCGCCACACCCAACGCCACCCAGACGAGTGGCTGCGTCGCGGTGATGGCGGCCCACGGGAGGATCGACGCCATATATTCGGCCGAGAATGCCGGAAGAATTTTAGCACTTATTCGCTGCGGGTAGCGAACCGACGCTGCTTGACCTGTTAGCGTCGGTTCGCTCTCGTCACGGTCGGGCGTGAATGACAGAAGAGAATTGATGACAGGAGAATCCTCACATCCGGGGCACGTGGGTGGCGCGCACTGGCACTAACACAGGTACACCACGGACGGGAGCCGCCTAAGCGACTCCCGCGAGGGCGGCGAGGCACTTAGCTCCGTGCACCCGCCCGCCCCCGCCACAGGCAAGCTCATTCACAACCTGCTCTGCGATTGCCGTGTGAAGAACGAACGAACGACCGAGATACGCTGCTTCTGCTCCCTCGCCGCCTCCCTCGCCGCCGCCGCCGAGCTCGCCTCCCTCGCCGCCTCCCTCGCCGCCGCCGCCCTCTCCTCGCCTCCCTCGCCGCGACGGGGCCGCCACCGTATGGACACGCTCGGAATAACCTGGGGGATCCGGAACCGCCCCGCCGGAGGCTGGTGTACCCGGGAGGAGGAGATGGGGGAGGGGAGTTGCCGCAGTACGATAGCGGACCCTCCGGCGAGCCGGAGGGCCGTGGCCGGAGGGCCCCGGGGGGGGCTTGGGGTCAGCGGTCGGAGGAGGCGAGAGACGAGCTGACGCGGCCTCTGCGAGTGGAGTCGGGACGTACGAGCTCACCGGGGGAGGGCCCGTCGCAGTGGCAACCGGATCACCGCGACCTTCGACAGGGAGGGCTCCCCGAGCCTGGAGAGGAGCCGGCGGAGGGGGAGGGCGAGCCAAGGACGATAGAGAGGCCGCGGGTGCGGGCACGACTCGTCGACCAGGGAGAGCGGGCTCGACCTCCCGGGGGGGGGGAGTGGGCGTGGCCCAATGCCACCGTTCTCGCCCAGGGAGTCGGGAGCGGGGTCACCGGAGGCGGAGTCAGCGGGATCGGGCAGAGAGGACGGAACGACGGCGGGGCCGCGGCCAAAGAAGGCTAGGAGGGGAGGTCGGGCCTCGCGCCCGCCGTATAACCATCGAGAAGCACACAGGAGAGCAGACCGAGCGGGGGGGGGAACCCCACCGGAGCTGGGGCGGGGAGACCGGGCGAAGGGGTTCTGCCGACCTAGTGGTGACCAACCTCACTCGATACACTCCGTGGCGATCCACCGGCAACGGACGCTGCCGAGGAGGCACCTTTGGCCAGATCAACATGCGCTCCAGCACAGAGACAACCTTCCGGTACAGCTTCGTCGAGCCGGGCACGGACACGCCGCTCTTTGTCCCGTTCGGCTTCGAGTTTTGCTACTTTGACCTCGACACTGGAACGGGAGGCACGATGAGGGAGACCATCAAATCGTGCGGCGTCGACCTCAACCGAGGCGGCTACTTCATGCACGGACGACTGCCGCCGGCCTGGGCTGCGTCGGGTCCTTTGTCCTTTGCCGGACCACCTCTGCGCCAACGTCGACACGTCCGAGTACATCGGCGTCAGCAGCCCTGGCGATGGTTGCGTCACGGCGGAGGGTCTGAGAGAGGGCCGGGCGAGCGACAACCCGGTCGACTTTTACGAGGTGCTGATGGGCACGAGCGAGCCAGCCTTCAAGTCGACGAGCGGCGTGTGCGCCGACTACGACACCTGCCCTTCTAGGGTACCATACTTGACCCCCCCCCCCTGGCGCATCGTCTTTTCGTGCCAAACCAGCGCGATCTCGGCGGGGCGTCAGCGCCTCTCGGAGGGGCATCATGCGCTCCCGGGGCCGCCCGACGGCGCGGGCCTCGTGCTGATGGACCCAGCCGAGGTGCCCGACCAGTCGGAGTGGCGCTGACGCGCCGCGCGCGACCACCAGCCAGCTTTCCGGCCGGGCCGAGAACGGTGCCTCGAGAATGTAGACACTCCAAACAGTTGCCGAGTTTTTTTCCTCTTTTTGAGCGCGGCTGCTGCACACCCAGCCCACCAGTGATACTAGACGCACCAGATTCACCCCGTCGCGAGCTTGACCGCGACCCCGGTGACCGCCCACAGGTGGCTGATCGCGGCCGCCGCTCACGCTGCTTTTCGGCGCCTGGCTCTCAGAGGGCCCCTGCGGCTCTCTCTCGTCGCGTGACCGCCGCCGACATCATGTGCTCGGTCGTCCCCGCCGGCGCGGAGCTGCGCCACGTCGAATTGTTCGGTAACTCGACCGCCGGCGCGCCCGCCGGCTCACCTCTCGCGCCGCCCCTTCGCACAAAGCCCGCTCACGCCGCATGTACTCAGCCATCGGCGCGACATCACCCCCGCGCAGGCACCTCGCGACGGGTCGGCGCACTCGTGTGGCTCAACGCGGACCTACGGAGCGACTCCGCCGCGGCTCGGCGCTGCCCATGGCAGCAACAGGTGCCGCCCCACCACCCGCCTGCTGCCTCTGCCTCTCTCAGCCATGCGACCCCTCCGCCAATGCACACCTCGAACGCGACGTCAGATCCCGCTGCGACTGGCAACAGTCGCGGTGATGAGGCCTCCGCCAGCACTGATCGTCACAACTCGTCTGTTACGCTACACGTTTTTGCCCTGTGCAGGTGAGCGGACCGCTGCAGCCGCAGTGGAGCCGCGGGTCGGGCGAGGGAATGGCCTTTTGGCGCGGCGCTGCTATGTGCCTGCGCGCTCATGGCGCGTTCAGGGGTGCGCCTGCGGTGTGTAGACTGCGGGGCGCCGCGCGGCGCCGACGATTGTGTCGCTCATTGTCACACCGTCGACACGGTCACACTGTGTGTGCAGTGCGTCCACTCCGGCGACCGTGACGCCGTCGGCGCTCGCCTATACCGGCTAGTGTGGAGCTCTCAGTGTGGTTGCGTGTTGTACTAGTGGTGCTGCACTAGGCGGCCCGTTTTTAGCAAAAAGCAGATACCACATCGCGTGTGGTCGTCGAAAAACCGCATGTTCGCCCGTCTGGGACCTCTTCGTACGGCTCCAAAAACCGCTCCTTAACGACGACTACGCGGCCCTGCGGTCGATCTGCGCCTTCTCAGCGGTGGAGGGGATGTGGGCGGTACGTGCGGACCGCGTGGCGCTGCGATGGCTTGACGAGTGCGACTCCCAGCGTCGACTTTTCGACCCCACGGAGCCTCTGCTGCTCCGGGGGGGGGGGGTCTGCAGACCACCCGGCCGAACTTCAGAGTCGCGGTGCTCCTCAAATACCGCTCAAACGCCCCCGATGTTGTGGAGGGGACATATGCTGATGATCCTGGCCCGATTGGTTCGCGCAGAAAGCTTCTGGGCGGTCGTTAAGGTTCGCTCCCCGCACACCGGCCCGGAAGTATGGTACCCTAGACCCTGCGTCCGTCATTGGCGTGATGGAGTGCGGCGCTGCGAGGGACGGGGTGACGCCGGGCACGCCCGGCGTGGACTGCGGCGCCGGCGTGTCTGGCTACCGGCGCCCGCCTGGCGAGTGGACTGCGGCGCTGGCGTGTGCCCTCCGCTGGCGGAAATGGTTTCAGCAAGACCCCGATCAACGCAATGCAAGGGTGGAAGGTGGAGATCACGCCGGCGGGCGGGACCGCAGTGTCAGAGGTTACCCCCGGGTCGCCGTACCTCGGCGAGGGCCAGCAGGTGTGGGAGCGTGTGTCCGTCCCGTTTACGGCGGGCACCGGCACCACTGCCGCCCTCGTCCTCAGAGGCGACCCGTCGTGGACGGAGGGTGGGACCCACCGTGTCATGGCGGTGGACGACGTCAAGGTCGAGTGCAGGTGAAGCACGCGTGCGGCTCGTTTATCAGGTATGGCTCGGGCTCGGCGCAGTACGGGCCGCATACCACGAATGAATACCTGACAGATTGGGAGGGGCACTGCAGGTGCTGCTGCGACTGCAGGAGCGTGTGGGTCGACCGCAGCACAACAATGGACGAGCGGACTATAACTCGCACGTCCCGGCCCGCGGTTTTTATTTTTCGCGAGAGAATTTTCTCGTAAAGTTCTCTCTTTATCGATTTGTGGAGCGAAAACCATAACCAACTAACTCAACTTGACTCTTGAGCTGCGACCTGCGTCACCGGTAGCGGTACGTCAGTACTATCTACTAACTAGCTCTATTAGACTCTAACTCAGAAACCCCCCCTGCGCTCTTTGAATATTGAAAAAAGAAGACGGGTTTAGTCGTGTAAAATTGCTAAAATTCCTCTCTCGCCGGCCTCCCCGCCGGGGGGGTCGGTCCCACCTCGCAGGGCGGCCCCAGGCTCACATGACCTGCCGCGTGGAGATCGGCCCGTAGCTGGGATCGGGGGTGTGGTACTCGTTGCGGTGGTCGTAGTCGGTGCACGCGCGCCTGTGGCACGGATGAGCAAATAGATGCAGGCGTGTGAGTGCGGGTTGTGTGGAGTCGGGCGGGGCGAGCGTCGCAAACGCCGGCAACGAGCGAGGGTATGCATAGAGATTGAGAAGTGCTCGCGGCCCGCCTGATGTGGTCGCAGGCCCAGAGAAGCTCCTCGAGGCAAATGTTGATCTTGTCGAGCAGGTAAAGGCTCAGCGTGGGCCGTTGCGACGCCTGGTCCTCGAGCGATGAGCGGCGTCCGGTGAGCGTCATGCCGATAGAGTTCACTTGCACATTCTCGTGCTGGTTCTCGGACCCCTCGGTGAGCAGCCGCCGGCACGAATGGCCTGACAGCGAGATCAAGACTCATGTCGCAGCTGGTCTACCCCTGTGTACCCTGCCGCGGCGTGCGCACCGCGGAAGGCACTCTGCAACATGATTGCCGAATCCCGTTTGGATAGAAAACTGCGCCGTCCTGATCGCGCCCGTGACGCCGCTTGGAAAAGCACGGCGGCGGCATCTTGCCGGGCCTGCTCGACGTACGCCAGCACCGCAGCGATCGCCGAGGGGCTGCGAACTGGCAGGTTGGGCCGCATGTCGGAGACGGACAGCGACCGAGCAGCAGCTGGCGGGTCGGGCATTTCGCAGCCGGCGAACAGTGACCGAGCAGGACCGAGCCCTCTCTTTGGGACGCCGTGGAATCAAACAAAAGAATTCAAGGGAGTGGGGCGGCTTCTTTTTCTTCTTCTTTTTTCTTTCGGGGAAATTTTTCTTCTTTCGAGAAGGGCCAGGAATGGAGACGGACCACGGGAGGGCGACGTCTAGGGCCGGCTCGCCACTGATCGCCGAGGCTTCAGGCGCCACGCTCGCCTCGAGCATCGCCAACCTCACCAACACCCAGCCCACGAGGCGGCCCGTCCCGGGTTGACACATATAGGTAGGTAGGGGCGGGCCCAACCGCCCCGCGACGGCTCCAGGAGAGAGCGCACAGAGCCCGACACGTCAGCAGCTGCTGAACCTAACCCCCCCCCCCAAACTTCACATGGTATCTGGCCAAACCAACACGTACCGGCCTGCATGTAGTACACACAACACTGTACTAGGACACGCAGCTGTCTCTACCCGGCGGACGGCGAGGGCCACCCCGCGACCGCCTCCGCAATCTGCGTCGCGCTCTTTGTGATGAAGGAGAAGTGGTCGCCCGGAACCTTTGCGGCCGTCGCGTGCGGCACGCGCTCGAGCAGCACGCCGGCGGTGCCGTTCTCGCGGATCTGCTCCGTGTGCACAAAGAGGACCGGCGCTCGCACCGGGCCGAGCGGCTCCACCACGCGGTCGGGCAGCTCGATGAGCCGCACCGCGGCGGCGGCGGCGTCTTCGCCCGCATCCTCGAGCAGGGTGAAGAGCATCCGGAACGAGCCGGAGCGCTTCATCACCGCAAACTGCATGGCCTGCGCCGCCGAGTTTGCGCCGCCGCCCTGCGGCCCGAGCGAGGCGGAGCGCCCGTCCGGCGGCGGCGCGAGGCCCATGTTGAGCCGGATCTCTTCGGCCACCTCCGACGCGTACCCGCCCATCCGCGGCGGGTAGCCGTCGTCGCCGGCCGCCGGCCCGTCGAGCAGCACGAGCTCGACCGGCCGCCCCTCCGCCTCGAGGAGGCACGCCATCCAGTAGGCGACGCGGCAGCCGAGCGAGTAGCCAACCAGGGCAGGGGATTCAGCTGATGGACCAGCCAGAGGCGTCGCACGTGGACCCAACCTCCACCGCCTATGCGGCCAGGTACGGAGGCGGCGCGTTCGGGAGCGGCGCAGCCGGCGCGCCGAAGGCATTGGCAGAGGGCGGCCGCGCGACGGGCGTGTGAGGGGAAACAGAGGAATGCAAAAGACACACATGCGCGTCTCGCGTGCTCCGCACCCCGTGTGTCCCTTTTTGTGATTCTGTTCCACATGGACATGGTCATGGAGCTCGTTTTGGTCCGTCAGCACCTCTCGCCCGCACTGCTCGAAGAGGAAGCGGAGCGCGTCGACGTGGCCGTTGCCAGCGGCGAGGTGCGCTGGCGTGACGCCATCCGCCATCGCAGCCGTCAGCACCTCTCGCCCACACTGCTCGACGAGGACGCGGAGCGCATCGACGTGGCCATCCTGAGCGGCCAGGTGCGCTGGCGTGCCGCCCTTCTCGTTCGCAACCGTCAGCACCTCCGCCTCCGCCTCCGCCTCCGCCTCCGCCTCCGCCTCCGCCTCCGCCTCCGCCTCCGCCTCCGCCTCCGCCTCCGCCTCCGCCTCCGCCTTCGCCTCCGCCTCCGCCTCCGCCTCCGCGACTGCTGCCTCTGTCGCAGGCGGCGGGCCGCGGGAAGTTGGGCGATTCCACCACCAGTAGCACGGCGGCACTGCCTCCGCCGCCACCGCCTCCGCCGCCGCTGCCTCCGCTGCCTCCGCTGCCTCCGCCTCCGCCGCCTCCGCCGCCGTCGCCTCCGCCACTGCCTCAGCCTCCGCCTCTGCGATCAGAGCTGCGTCCGTCAGACGGTGCTTGTCCGGGTGAACAGCCCGAATACGTTTGAGGAAGGCGCGCTTCAACTCAGAACCGTACACGAAACGACTCACCGGCAAGCCGAGCGCCTCAAAGTGGTTCGCCGCGAACACCACCTCGCGAATGGCCGGAAGGAATTCGTTCATCTCGGCCTCGGAGACAACAGGGGTGGCAGAGCTTGGACGGCTCTCGCCTATGACGTACGAACGGAGCCCCAGCTCGTCCTTGAATTCCTTGCGCTCAGAGGAGCTCCAACAGCTTAAGCGCATAGGGCAAGTCGAGCTCGAGGCACAGAATGATCGAGCCGCTCCGTTTCCAGAGGTTGGTCGGACGCCGTCGCCAAGGGGGAGTGTGTGTCGTCGCGTGTCCTTGTCTGGTGTTTACTAGCTCCGAGTAGAGGGGGCGTTCTGCTGCTAGGGGAAACCCGGAGCGCGGTACTAACCCTCGGAGACCTGTGTTTACTTTACGGCCCTTTCCCTGCGAACGCGCACCCCCCAGGGCTAGGGCTCTCTTGCCCGCAACCCGATGCCAATCATCCGGCCCGCTGGGTGCGCTTCTTAGCCGCTCCCTGCACCCTGGACCCTGGCCCTGGAAGTGGATGACTGCACTCCACAAGTGCTCCAAGTGCTCATAAAAATAAACGAGGCCTCGTTCACATATCACAACTCTCCTGAGACTCTCACAGTCGGGAGGAACTGTGGCTCAAAAATACATGAATACTATGTCTGGCGTCCAGTACACCGTCTACTTCCACGGGTGGGTCCCCTCACGCCGGCACCCCGGCACGCTCCCCGCCTCCCCACCACGCCGAGCTCCACACCGCGCGCCAGCGCGACTGGCGGCCGGCCCACGCCTTTTGCGAGCGGCGCAAGTGGCGGAGCAGCAACGCGTTGACCTGCTCGCTGGCCTCTACCACGCTCATGTGGTTGGCGTCGAGCATGTGCAACTCGGCGCCGAGCAGCCGCGCCATCGCCTACTCGCCGCTGGAGGGGTGAGAGGGGGGGGGGGGGGGCGAGGCTCGGGGCCGCTTCGGAGGAGGAGGAGCCGAGCGCCCGCGCGGCGCGAGGGCGCACGATGATGTCCTCGCGGCCGTGCAACACCGCTTTGGGGACCGCCCTCTCCCGCAGCGCGCGCACGTCCCGCTTGCTCATCCTGTGCCGCATCACCGCTGCAACCTGCCCCGCCAGGCCGGGCGCCCCTCCGCCGAGCTTCTCGCGCGACGCCTGAGAAGGAAAATAATATTATACTGAGAAGCAATTATATTCTGCAAGTATGGCTGGTTGGGAATAAAAAAACCAGAGCCGCGCGCAAGGGCTCGGGAGGAGCAGCGCTCAACGGCTCGGGAAGAGAAGCGGAGGAGGAGGAGGCGGGGAGCAGCGCCTCGGTAGTGGGCGATGTGGGGAGATGTGGGGAGATATGATGGGGAGATGTGGTGCGCCTCGTAGTGGGAGAGCAGCTCGTCGTAGTTCGAGTCGAGCGGCGGCAGCCCGCGCCGCCGCCGCCGCCGCTCCACCCGCCGCTCGAGCAAGGCCAGCCGCCGCACCCGCCGCGCCTGCCATGGCCAACCTCTGTCAACCTCTCCTCTCCTCCGCCCTCTTCCGCCCCTCGCAGCGCTGGCCGACGCACCTGCAGCCGCTGTAGCCTCCTCTGGCGGTAGGCGGCCGAGGCGGCGTCATACCGCACGCGCGCCTTTGACAAGAAGGGGTCCCAGACAGTTCCGGGCGGGCTCCGCGAGACAGCTAGGGGGAGGCGTGCCGCTCGCGCGCCGCGTCGTACCGCCGCCGGCCAAAGTAGACGGCACGCCTTGAAGGGGGGGGGGGGGGTGGGGCGGGTGTGGGTGGGAG
>NW_005196900.1:387130-420729 GCF_000372725.1 Emiliania huxleyi CCMP1516
GCCCTCAGGGCGGGCCCAACGAATATGGAACCATCTCGGGTGGGGGTTCGGGTCACTAGAGTCGTGATCATGTCTGTGTGTGAGTGTGCCCGAGAGGAGAGCTTCCGAGACCCACTACAAGACCACGCACGCATCATCCCGCGGCCTGGCGGTCGGCGGGATTGCAACCAGTCTTGGCGTGCCGCCTGTCGTTCGCTCGGGCGCTTTGGGCGTCGGGGTGGCGAGCAGGGGACGCAGCTCTGAGCGCCCAGCGACGCGTGCCGGATGGAGTCCGGCCGCGGGTGACTAGGGAAGTTCGCTCAGGATGTGTGGCAGTCAGTTCGGCTGAGTGCTCAAGTGCTCACCAAGCCGTTTTAAAGTACCACCGCTACGACTCTGGAGATAACATCGAGATTCGCTCACCACGAGCCTTACGTGTATGAATGAAGCAAAAACAACTCTCTCTCGCAGCAGACAGGCTCGCTCGACACAGGTGCGAACTGGCGCGTGCTAGCATGATAAAGAATTTTACAAGAAAGGCCTCTCTCACACGCACGATTCACACGACAGACAAGGCGCAGGCGACGGCTATAAACTCCTGATGCCTGCGCCGCGAATCACGCCGCACCCATGCGGCGCCAGAACCCACAGTCGGTCTTCGCTGTATCGCTGCTCTCTCATCCGATCCTCACCATTGCAAAGCGTGTTCTGAACACACCACAAAGCATGTTCATGGCCCGCCAACTCACCACCGCCTCACTGCACACCGGCCGGCGAGCGAGACACACGCTCCGCTCGATCCTCACCACGTATCCGATCAGCTCGGACGGCCGGCGCGAACCCGTATCGCAATCGACGGCCGCCGAGCTGGTGGACTCGTTTCAGATGATGCCGCGCGACCTGCGGCTGCTCGCTACAAACAACATCACGCTGGGTGTGCGTGAGCACTACTACATCTTCCGCTTCCCGCCGTTCACCGGCGTCGTCGCCTCGGACCGGGCGTGCCTCGTGGCGCTCGGCGAGGCGCAGCGGGAGCAGCGTTCGGCGCACTGGGCGATGGCAGCGCCCGCCGGCAGCGGCGTCGCCTCCGAGGTGCTCGCGTCCGAGATCGTGCGCGTCGTCCAGAAGCGGACGAGCGGCGCCTCGAGTGGCGACCTGGCGGGCCAGCTCTACGACGGCCTGCTGCAGGGCCCGCTGCCGTTTGAGCTGCGGGTGCTCGATGCGGTGCTGAGGGAGGACCTGCTCCGAAAGCAGGCGTAGCACATTAAAGCCTCCGACACTCCTCCGACACTCCTCCGACACTCCTCCGACACTCCTCCGAGAGACACACTGTCACCACGGCCTGCTCCTCGGCAGGAGCGCTTCAGCCGGATCTCCTCGCGGATGGCACGCGCACTCGGCTCGCGCGCCTAGATGAGGGACACGCATCCTAGAACCTGGCGAGCGCTCGAGACTGCACGCAGTCGGTTGTACCGTATCCAGCCGCACGCGAGCCGTCTCGGTCTGCACTCGTGGCTCTTATCTTCGATGCTCCAGGCACGCGCGACCGGCGGCTCGAGCAGCGACGGCCCCGCTCGCTCGGCCTGCTCACCCTCGCCGCCGACGCGCACGCCGAGGCGAGAGAGGAGGCGCTCTGCCCGCTGCACACTCGACCAGACTGGACAGACTGCTGGGGCTCGGCTTGTGCACTGCTCCCGAATCTTGCTCGCAGGCGCTCTGCCAGCTGATCACGCTCGGGACATGACCATGACACGCGTCCATGACACGTCCATGACACGTCCGGGACTCGTCCGCAGGCGCTCTACCAGCTCATCACGCTCGGCGACGCGCTCTCCTCGCTCGGCGTGGAGGTGACGCGGGCCGAGGACACCTCCACGACACCTCCACGACACGTCCACGACACGTCCGAGACACGCCCGCGACACGCCCACGACACGTCCACGACACGTCCGAAACACGTCCACGACACGTCCACAACACGTCCAAGACACGCCCACGACACGTCCGAGACACGCCCGTGACACGTCCCTCCCTCGCTCGGGCGTGGAGGTGAAGCGGGCCGAGACGACGCTCGAGGCGCTGCTGCGGAGCGACGAGGACATGGCTGCGCTGTACCTGTCGCACCGCAAGCAGCGCGGCGAGGCGAGGCCCGAGAAGGAGTGCGGCGACGGAGCTGCGGCTGCTCGGGCCGGCCCTCCCCTACAGCTTCCCCGGATCTCTCCCCTCTAGGAGCACGTCGAGGTGGAGCTGATGCTCGAGGCAGCCGCCGCTGCAGTGCCTCCGACGGACCCTTCCCCGAACCTGCTCGGAAGTCTGCCCGCAGGCGGCCGCCGCGCAGTACGCCGACCTCGAGGACCGCATCTTGGGCGTGCGCGCGTCGCTGGCGGCGCGCCGCCCTCGAGCGACGCAGGTGGCTGGCGCTGTCGTGAACTGCTGCAAGCGCGTGGCGTGGTTTGCGGTAGGCGCGCCGCAGCTCGAGGAGCTCAACAAAGCATTAGAGCATGAGAGTGTTAATGACCATCTCGAGCCATCTCGCCCAGGCGCACCGCTCGCTCGAGGAGCTCAAGCTACGCAACGAGCGGAACCGGATCATGCGGCTCGAGGTGCTGCTGCAGATGGGCTCCCTCTCGCTCGCCCTCGCCGCCGTCTCCGGCGGCTTCTTCGGCGCGAGACCCTGCTGCTGCGCTCGGCCCGCCAGGCGGCAGAGCACCCCGCGACGTGGCCCCCACACGCTGCTAGGCATGAACCTGCACTCCGGCGTGGAGGAGGTGCCGCACCTGCTCTGGCTCGTGGCGGGCGGCACCGCCGGCGCGTCGACGCTGCTGCTGCGCGCCTTCCTCCGCTCGGCGCGCGCGCCTCCCCGCCCGGTGGCCTCGTCCACGGGACGGCGGGAGCACGCCCCCCCCCCCCTCCCCCCCCCTTCCCCCCCCCCTCCTCCCCCCTCCCTCTCTCCAGGTGCGCACCTTCCACGGGCTCCAGCGCGACCAGCTCCTCGCCACCTCGGCGCTGCAGACCGCGCTGCAGGGCGCCGACCCGCGCCCTCGACCACGCCCACCCCGCCCTCCAGGACGCGTCCGTGACGCGTCCAGCACACGACTCACAGGGCTCGACCACGCCTACCTCGCCCTCCGCCACGCCGGCGAGCTCGCGCCGCCCTCGCAGAGCTTCGGCGAGGGCGGGAACGGCGGCGCGGCGGCGCCCGTCTCGCGCGCGCGGCTCGCAAAGGCGCTCGCGGCGACGGGTGCCACCCTGGACGAGCCGCAGCTGCGCGCGCTGCACCACCTTCTCGCCGAGGACGAGGACCAGGTGTACGACGTGCTCACCCGGCCACGCGGGGGCGAAGAGGGGCGCGGCGTGGGGCCGTAGAGCGCCCGCGTCGCGCGTGCGTATAGGGATGTAGCCTCTCGCGTTGGCACGCTGTACAAAAGGGCGGGCTTCGCTTGTATAGAGAGAGAGAGAGGAGAGAGAGGAGAGAAAACGGTTCAGTTCTCTCACGAAGGCAAAGCTCACTTGTCACAACGGGGGGCTCCTCTGACTCTGTGCGCTCTGCGGTTGCGCACCCCCCTCACGCAGCCTCTACACACAGCCTCATACTTTACTGACACAACCCCCTGGATCCCCTACGGGGTGTGGTGAGTTGACCAGGGGTTGTGCGCCGGGCCCTCCTGCTCGGCTCCAGCGAAATTAGACAAGTGTTGTCATCAACAGAGTAGAAGGATCTGACCTCGGGGCCGATGTGACCAAGCGCTGTTAGCGTGGTTTTACCTCACACCCACGGTCTCTCACAGTGTGCCGGCAGTCGCCGAGCAGTGTCGCTCACACAAGCCGCAGCACAAGTGACTGAGGGCCAGTGAGGGCGAGCCCATGCCACCGAAGGCGCTGTCGAGGTTCGCCGAGCGCGGCGCAGGTTGAGGGACACCGTCACCGACGAGCGCGTTGGACTTTTCACTCCGGACAAAGACCGCTGCACAGCGGACGGTACGGGCCGTGCAGCGGTCATAGCGGCGAGGCGCGGGACCGTCTGTGGCGAAGTGGGTCGCGTCCCTCGATTTCCGTCACCTCACCCTCCACACACCCTCTTGCGGGTTCGAGTGGCGGGCCATCCCGCTTGCGGGATGGCTTAGCGGGTTCGAGCCGTCACACATTGGCTGCTGGGGTGTGCCGAGGGGGGCTGGGTGGGCGGTAAGCCGTCATTGCCCGGCGCTGCTTGCAGCGCTCTGGGTGGTGGTGGCGGCGCTCCAAGAGTGGTGCTCTTGGGAAGAGGTTCCTCCTTTCCGCTCCCCCCCCCGCAAGGCGCGAGACACACTCTGCCTTTTACTTTAGCGCATCTCCCTGGACCCTGCGAGACACTCCGCATTTTCTCCCGTAGTCTTTCCCTTAGTAAGAAAGAAAGAAAGAAAACAGAAACCCAAGGGAGGGATGCACGCGCCACACACGCCTTTCCCTTCATAAATTAAATAAATAAAACAGACACACCAAACGAGGGGTGGGAGAAGGACAGGGTCCCCACCTGCACGAGCAGGATCTTGCAAGGACGATCAGGGACACAGGGGAACGGGAGTGGGGAGCGCATCGCGACACGGAGGGGGGCTGGGCAGGGTTCACCCACACGACAGGGTCCCGAGGGCCCAACTCATGCCAGCGGACGGTCGTCGTCTCTCAGTGATGTTAGCTACGCCACCGTCTACCTCGTGCGACATGCGCTCGCCGACATCGAGCGAGCTCGCCTGTCCGAGGAGCTGCCGAGGAGCGGCTTGCTGTGCGGACGGCTTCTTGTGGCTCTCGTGAGAGCGTTTTGCGGCCCGGCGGCTGGGAGAATATGTGTCGTTTGATGTGTCACTGTGTACGTCATGACTCATGTCAGTCTTGATAACAAGTACGGTCGATCCGTCAAAGTGATACACTCGTCGATCACACACCTCCCTCGGACCGACCCTTCGTCACAACCCGACCGACACCTGGATGCTACGTGCTACGTCCTACGGTTGCAACTTTGCGAGCGAGGAGCCTCAACCCGCAACCCCCACGGACACCGCTCACCGGCGGCGGCCGCGGGCCCGACACCGGGTCCGGCGGCGGCCCTTGCCCTTTCACAGCTGCCCTCTTCGGCTCCCCAAACATCGATCGCGCCGACCTCGACGCGCCCCCTCGCCCCAGCCCTGAGGTCTGATTACTCGTCGTCGTCGTCGTCCTCCTCCTCCTCCTCCTCCTCCTCCTCCTCGCCATCGTCGCCGTCGGTATCGAAGCGGAGCGCCCGCTTCGCCTGCTCGTTGTTCAGCTCCACAACTCGTCGTCGTCGTCGTCGTCGTCGTCCTCCTCCTCCTCCTCCTCCTCCTCCTCCTCCTCGCCATCGTCGCCGTCGGTATCGAAGCGGAGCGCCCGCTTTGCCTGCTCGTTGTTCAGCTCCACACGCCCGCCGTAGCCAAACGCCACCAAAGGCGGCATATCCGCGGCGGCAACATCGGCATTGAGGCACGCAAGGATGCCGGCACACGCGCCAGCTTGCGAGAGGTGGGCGACCTGAGTGACGACGAGCAAGCGCACGCCGCGCACGTCGAATGGTGTGAGGACGCACAAATCAGGCGGCAACCGGCACGTCTTCTCGGTGAAAGCGCGATACGCGCGCTCGGCGAAATTTTCCGGATCGTCGGCGGACGCGTGCGTATGAGCCGCGTAGAGCATGCCGGCAGCAAAGCTACCAAAGGCCGCGACGACCCCGCGCGTGAGCCGCGCGTCGCGCAGCCGCTCAGCGTGCTTGAAGATGGCCTTCGCCTGCCGATCGAAGCCGTGCCGGTGCGGCTCGTCACTCACTGTGTTATCCACCGGTGGGTCCAAGTGATGGTTGACGCACGCGATGACCATCTCGTTGTTGCCGCTGCCTAGTAGCTCCGGCTGGCTCAGGCCTGACCATATGGTGCGCGCACGCTGAGCGAGCGCCGAGCTGCGCGCGGTCTCACCCTCTTTTGGCACGGTCACGTGCGAGTCGCAATTGCTCGGGCCAACGACTTTAATGTGGCTCGCGTGGCGATAGCTCTGCTCGTCGAGCGGTGAGTGGCCCAGCATCAACAAGCCGCTCGTCGCGCCGCTCACCGCCACCGTCGAGTCGTCGTTCGCCCGCCGCGCCGCCGCGGCCGCCCCGCCGTCCCTGGGCAAGTCGCGCAGTCGCTCGAGGCGATCCAGCTCCTTCTTCTTCTTCTTGTGCTGCTTTTCAATCTGCGTGCGCTTGCGCTCCTCCTCCGCCGCCGCCTCCGCCGCCTTCCGCTCCTCCTCCGCCTTCCGCTTGTCCGCCGCCTCTGCCGCCGCCAAGCCTTGCGCGAGCAGTCCGCTGTCGACACCCGCTGCGTCGGCGCGCGCATGAGCACGCCTCAATGCCTCCACATCAGCGGGGTCCAAACCGAGCACCGCCTCGAGGGCCTCGGCCGCATCGCAGCGCTCCTTGAGCGCCACCACCCGCTCATTCGCCTACACATTACGCTACAGCTGATATGCTATCCTCGTCGAGATCTTTACAACATGCACGCCCGCCTCTGCAAAGAGCGGCTCCTCTGCAGCGCCGAGAGAACGGCTGAGCTTGCGTGCCGCGTCGAGCGCATCGTTCACCGCATCAATCGAGTCGCCGCTGATGGCAGCGCGCAGCTTCTTTAACCGCCGATCGAGCTCCTCCTCCAATTGCGTCCGAGGCTCAGCAAGCGCCTTCGCCTCCACACCCGCCTCTTCCGCCTCCTTGATTAGGGCAGGCACACGGTCCATCTCCCCACGCGCAAACGCCTGCTGCACAGCAGCAAGGGCCTCCGCAGCTTTGGCCGCCTTTGTCGCCTCCGCCATCGCCGCCTCGGCCGCCACCATCTCCGCCTCTGCTGCTTCCTCGGCCGCCAGACTCTTCGCCGCTGCCGCCGCCTTTTCTGCCGCAGACTGCTCCGCCGCCGCCTTCTCCGCCGCCGCCTTCTCCGCCGCCGCCGCCTTCTCTACCGCCGCCTGCTCCGCCGTCGCCTTCTCCGCCTTCTCCGCCGCCGCCTTCTCCGCCGCCGCCGCCAACTTTCCCCTTGCCGCCGCTGCCGCCGACTCCGCCGTGGCCTTGCGCTCCGCTGCCGCCGCTGCCGCTGCCGCCGCTGCCGCCGCCGCCGCCGCCTTTCGCTCCTCCTCAGTCACCACCGCCACCTTGGTGATGTCCTCGGTGCTGTCCTCGGTGATGTCCTCGGTGATGTCGGTCGGCGGCGCATCCTCGTCCTCGGAATCGTCCTGAATGGGTTCGGGTGGGAAGTGGGATGGGATGAATTACCGTTCAAAGCGGGAAGGCGGGTGCACCTTGATGCGCGGCGGTTTCTTCTTCAAGGTGCTCTTCTGCCTCTTCTGCGCCTCAGGCGGCGGGAGAGCGGGCCGCTTGCCCCCAGAGCATTTGTGGCCCTTCTTCGGCATGCCACAGATGCCGCACTTATAGCTGCGCCGCGGAGCACCACTGCTCGCCGCCGTGCCGGGGCCAACCGCCGCGCCGCCGGCCGCCCCCGCGCCAAAGCCTGCCACCGCGCCGCTGCCGGCCGCGGCCGCTGGGTCGGAGTCGTCGTCCACGGGACGGCTCTCGTCTTCAGCCGCCGCCCATTCTGCCGCCGTCTCCACGAGGCTCTCATGGAAAACCCAAACCTTCGGGAGATGGAACTTCGCCACCCGCCCGAGCAGGGCCCTGAGCAAATCCGGTTCCGAGCACGCCTCAAAGTGCTTCATGATCTCGTCCTCCTTCGCCATACGGTGACCGTTGCGCCCAGCGGTGACGTGCGAGCGGAAGAAAGCGCAGAGCTCCTGCAAGAGGCGGGAGGTGATGCCGCCACTCTCGCCCGCCGAGCCGCCCGCATCGTCGTCGCCGCTCTCCTGGAGCGCCTCCTGGCTAGGCTGGCTAGGCTCGAAGGCCTGCAGGGTCAGCTTCTCCTCCTCCTCCTCGCTGCGCCGCGTGTCCTCCTTAATCTTGTCATCCAAATCGCCCAACCACTTCTCGCCGCGGGACATCAGCTGCGCGAGCTGTGCGATGCTGGGTTGGATGTCGAGATCAGGGCTCGCCGCCTCTGCCCTGTCGTTCTCCGTCTTTGCCTCTTCGACCGCCGCGCGCAAGCTCTCGTACGCCGCCGCGCGCGTTTGCGCCGCGACGTCGCCGAGCCGCATGCAAGCCTCGGCGATGGCGCCGTTGAGGTTCTCGGCAACGAGATCGCGCAACAACGCCTCGCCGCCCGAGATAATCGTCTCCTCGACGTATCCTTCGTTCGCGTCCTTGAGCGCCGCCTGCAGGCTCACCCTGTCCCTCTCCGCGATGGCGGTTTCGAGCCGGGTTCGGCGCTCCATCCCCCTCTGCACGAGCTGACTTTTGGCCTATAGCAGTCCTGTCAAGCTTAATTCAGTCCCGTCGCGACGCCACGCTGGCGTTGCTCGCGCGCCTCGTTGAGCAGGCCGCGGGTCTCATGGTCCAGATCAGCGCCGAGCCTGTCATTCTGCTGCACTGCCTCCTTCAGCGCAAGAAATGTACCCGATTTCAGCGCGGACCGGATCACCGCGCGCGTCTCGGGCACGTAGTTGAAGCGGAGCGTGAGGGTGTTGCCGCTGCAGCTGTGCTGCTTAGACATCGCGCAGAGGGCCTCGCTTACGGTCTCATAGCTGATGAGGGCGGCCCGCGTCAGATAGGAGTCGCTCTTGGGCAGGACATAGACGTTCGTCACCTTGCCGTACCGCTCGAAGTGGCTGCACAGCGCCTTCTTGAAGTCGTCCCGGTTGCAGTCCGATATGAACTCGTCGGGGAGCTTCTCCAAAAAGAGGTGGCGCGAAAGCTCGGCCTCGGTCTCCGCGTGCTCCGCCTTCGGCGCCTCCGAAAAGGACGCCCGAGCCGCCCGAGCCGCCGGAGCCGCCGGAGCCGCCAGAGCCGCCGGAGCCGCCTGTCCCGCCTGTCCCGCCGGCGCTGGCGCGGCAGAAGGGGACGGCCCGCTGAACAGCTCTCGCTGGACCGGAGGACGCCCGTTCGACCGAGGCGAGCTGGGAGCCCACTGCCACCGGAACCCAGTCTCGCGGAATCCAGTGCGAGGCGGGTCCGGTTCTGGCACCCTGGCGGCGAGGGGAAGGGTGAGGGGGAGGGTGAGGAGGCACATCGGTGCTCGGGGGCGTCCTAGCATGAGGTGAGCCCACCATCCCGTCGTTCCTTCCCACGACTTCTCATCACCATCGCCCATCGCCGCCTGAGACCTGAAGGGGTGGGGCCGTCAAGAAAAGCGGCGTCAATGGCGTATGTCGAGGCTCGGGTGACGAGGTGTGCGTGGTGTGAACTTGCAGGAGCTTGAGGATGTCGACCAAGAAGAGAAAGGCGCGCCGCAAGAAACGGGCGCACCCGACGCTGTGATGACAACGCGCGGCTGGTGGCGCGCAGCGCGGCGCGTAGTGGCGTGAGTGGCGCAAGTGTGTGTCTGCGCGTGGCGAGCGCGAGCCTGGGACTCCGGCTGCTCGGCAAAAGAGGCGGGAGCGCGGCTCAATCCGTTCGAAACGGAGTGCTCGATTTTTGGAAAAGAATTTTACAAGCAGCGCGCACAACACTGGGCACGGGAAGGGAGAGCACGACGAGAAGGGGGAGACCGCGAGGTGGCACGAAGGTTGCAGCTAGAATCGGAGAGAGACTGCGAAGAGAGATAGGAAGAGGCGGACGCCCAAGGGTGGGCGACGGCTAGCGCACCACACCCCTCTCCTTAAAATCCCTGTGTGGTGGCGGCGTGCCGTTCTCCCATCCCTTCCCTTGGGGTGTCTGTTTTCTTTCTTTCTTTTTAAGTACTATGAAGTGCCTGGAAGGCGGATGCCCTGTCGCCTGTGTGTGGGGGTGGGTATTGCGTTGTTGTATGTTGAGCAAAATATACGAAAGAGAGACGGTCACACACGGTCTCAGGTCACACAAATGGGGCGGTGTCCAGAGCCCGCGACGAGAGGGCGAGAGAGGTCGGCGGTGGATTGATGTACCAGGTCGTAACATGATAGATGATTTTACATGTGCAGTCGTACACGTTTGTATCGCGAGATGTTGCGATCGTGTTTTGATGAGCGCATGTGCCGCATCCCCCCAGGCGTTTCAGAAGGGCCCTTCAGCTTTCAGAAGGGCGGAGTTCCACCACTTGCGCACTTGGGTTGGGTGGCAGTCTCTCTTTTCGACCGAGTCTCTAACGTTTTGTTTTGCCTCTTGGGTGGTGGTAAGTGCTAAGTCCCTTCCCGGCGTTCCCTGACATGCTCGAACATGCTGTGCGCCCTCCGAGAGAGCGCCGTCCGCGCAGAGCAGCACGATCGGCTGGTCGAGGGGCCACTTCTCCGCCACGCGGGCGGCGAAGGTCGCGTCGGGCAGATAGTAGCCGTGCTCCCACGTGTAGGCGGCCAGGTTGGCGGAGCAGGCGAGGTGCCCATCGAGCCGCCACTCTGCCGGCTGCCGCACGTCGACCAGCAGCGCCTGCGGGACGTGTCTCAGGCGCGTCACAGACGGGGGACGCGCCTGCTGCCGCGCGGGAGAGAGAGGGGCTGCGCACCGCGCCGCTCAGCACCAGCTCCGCCAACGCGCCGCTCGGCTCAACCTCGATTGCGCCTCCGCCTCCCTCGCTTCCCTCGCCCGCCGCGCCTCCCTCGCCTCCCTCCGCCTCGCCTCCCTCGCCTCCCTCGCCCCCCTCGCCTCCCTCGCCCCCCTCGCCTCCCTCACGCGGCAGAGGAGCAAGGTCGAGGAGCGCGGAGGTTAGCGCCTCCGCCGCCTCCTCCTCCGCCGCCTCCTCCTCCTCCTCCGCCGCCTCCGCCGCCTCCGCCACCTGCGCCACCTCCTCCTCCCCTGCACCCTCCCCGTCCGCGGCGCGTGCCACCACCGCGCCGGTGGTCGGGTCGACCGCTCTCCCCTCCAGGTCGCGAGGCAGCGCAGGGTTGAGCCAGTACGCGCCGGGCGTGCTCAAGTCGGTGAGCCTAACACGCCAGCAGGCGAGCCTGTTGCCTCACCTGCCCTCTCCACACCACTCTCGCCGAAGCACAGCGCCGCGCCGCAGCGCGAGAGGCCCTTCGCCGATGCCGCCGTCCAGGCACGCGTCCGCGACGCCGTCGATCTCCTCGTCCAGCCAGCCCTCCTATGCACGCGTAGGCGTGTGGGCAGCGTCTCTCCCGCGCCACAGCGTCGGCCTCTCGTCCAGCCAGCCCTCCTCCTCCGGCGGCACACCGACCGCCCGCATCCCGGCACCTAGCGCCGCCGCCGTCGCGCCCAGCGAAGTGACCAGGACGACGCAGCGCGCCGCCACCGGCTCGCGACCCCACGCGGCGCCGGTCGCACCGGCAAAGCCCGCGGGCGCCGCGATGTGCATCGACTCGCGCAAGGATGTGAGCTCCGCCACGGTCGGCTCGGCGGCACGAGTCGGCCATGTGACGGCGCCTGGCAAGGGCTCGTGCTCTGGGCTGCCGGGCGGCTCGAGAAGCGCGACCAGCGCGCCGTCGTCGCTAGCCTCGGCAAGCAGCCGCGAGACGCCGCACCGGAGTCGTGAGGTAGGCTGGTCGACGGCGCTCGAAGTGGTGAAGATGAGGGCCTCGCAGCGGTCGATATTTCGCAGCATTTTCGCCGGAGCGGATCGACGTGACGCTGGAGCGGGCCGAGCGGCGCAGAGGAGCAGCATGGAAGACGAGCTTGCGAGCTGCGCGAGACTGCTCTGCGCAATGCAAGCAGGCGCAGAAGGAGCTCGCCGTGACACGATGCCGGGCGGTGGTGGTGCTCTGGCGGCTGTGCACAGTGGGCAAGGTCAGGCTGCAGCAGGGCAGCACGATGGTAGTGCCCAGTCGGCGAAAAATGTTGACTGTATGAGAGGAAGAGGCTGCCGTGCGAGCCGGCAGCTGGCTGGCTAGTCGTGCGTGGACTGCCTTCGAGCACTTGGAGTGCAGTCAGTCATCAGCCTCACATCCAGGGCCGGGGAGCTACCGCCGCCGGCGTCTTCTTCTCGAGGTTCTCGAGGTGGATATCCTTTGGCCGCGTTGGGTAGCGAGGATTGGTGTGACGCGATCCACGCAGGCGTGTTTTCTGGCGGCCGACCGTCAGTGCGCGGAGTTGCCCCTTCTCCGACTGCCCCGGCAATTCCCGAGGTCGTCGGGTGTGACCCCTGCGTCCCCCGAGACCTAGCGCGGGTGGGTTGGAGGGGGCTCGCTGCAGGGAAGGGCGGTGTAAGAAGCCGATCCCCGTAGTCCGCCCCGCTCCTCCCCATCGGGCCGCATGAGCGGCCACGCCTCGCAGATTCGTTTTCGCTCCTGGGTCAGGCGCGCGGGGCATCCCCCGGGTCGCTCGACCAGCGATCCGAAGAGTGGCCGCTATGCGAAGGAAAGAGCGGGGCCTCGACGCCTCAGTCCGGCCCTCCGAGGGGGGAAGGGAATTGCGGGGTCCCCACGGGCGCCTCTCTTCGGCCCTCCCGAGGGGGGGATGGGAGCAAGGGGGTGGGGGTGCGATCGGGGCGGTGGGGAGGGGTCTCAGATTTTGTGGGTCTAATACTTGGTTGCCTTTCGGGGAGGGGAGAGCCCACAGGAGAGTTGGGAGCCGCGGCACTAGACCGCGCCGCCAGCAAGGCGAGAGCAGCAGCCGACGACCAGCCGACATGGCAGTTGCAACGGCGCGAGAAAAACCGGCGTCTTCTTCGGCTTTTTCTCTGATATCTCGATAGTACCGTATCTAGATAGTACCGTTTCGTTTACCCACACTAAGCGAGTAATGGCGCGGTTCACGCCTCGCACAACAGAGAGAGAGAGATGCGCTCTGCATGGTGGGACATAAAAGAGAGCGAGTACTTGGGCGAGTAGGCTGTGCGGTCAACGCTGCCGCGCGCGACTTTGCGCGCGAGGCGGCGCAGCTTGAGAACGGCGGTGGGCGAGAAGCCGCCGCCGAACGTCTCGTGGAGCAGCAGGTTGAAGTTGTTGCGCTTGGAGCATGCTCTTGACAAAGATCGCGTCGTGGTAGAAACCACGATGCGCCTTGACGTAGTTTGGTTGTCGCTTTGGTCCGTACCGAGCGGTGTAAGTCGCTCCTTATTCCTCCTCGGGGTCACTCCCGCGAAACTCGTGAACTAGCCGGGGCAGTCGGAGAAGGCGCAACTCCGTGCACTGACGGTCGGCCCTCGACATTGCGTCTCATTTTTCGTCCTCGCAGCCGATTGGAAGAGGCGCCGTCCGCACGCACCGAGCGCCACTCAGCAGTGGTGTTCATGTCTTCCCGGCTCGCGTTGTGTATCATCTGGCTGCTTGTCGTGTACGCTCAATCCGCTTACGCGGGCCACGCCCGTCACCCGCACGAACGCAGTCGCAACTCCACTGCGTTTGGGCGACACCAGCGCACGGACACTTTGGCGACGCAAGCGCAGCGCATAATGCCCGAGCTTCGTCCAGTCGGACCATGCCTATTGCCCGGCCTCGGGCGGCTCTGCGGCGTCACGAGGGCACGGCTCGTCGTCATGATGGCCGCCGCTGGCCGAATGAACCGAACGGTGCCCGCCGCTCCTTTTGCTGCCATTGCTGGCGTTGCCGCTTTGCTCGCCTACGTGCGTGCGCGTCTCCGCCGCGGCCACCGGCGTGAGGATGCGCGGCTGGAGGACGGGGCGGGGCGGAACAGCTTCGATAACAGCTTGCCTTCTCGGCTCGAGATCCTCGCGCACTACTGGAGCTGCCCTCGGCTCACTCTGCGCGCGCCCGTCGGCGCTCTCAAGGGCTGGGTGCTGGCGACACTTTGGCTCGAGCTCGCACTCTTCACGGCCCCCGAGCTGTGCGTCCTCGCCGTTCCCGAGGTCGTTGAGCTGTACTCCGGCGTGCTCCCGTACCGCCAGGACAAGCCCGACCTGCCGCATCTGGTCGAGTGGCTGCTGCCCGGCATGGCCTCTGCGAGTGTGCACGGCTCAACGTCGATGGGCGACTGGATGGGCGGCCCTCCGTCGCCGCTGGTAGCGTCGCGCGTGACGTGGCTGAGGTGCGTGCGCCAGGCCCTCCTGGTGGGCTGGATCCTCTTCTTGCTCATCCCTCTCTCGGACTGGCCGCGGGCAGCGACGGCCGCCTTTGCAACTGGCGCCGCCGCCTATTTCCTACTCGGCACGATCGGGCTCCTTTACGACCCTTGCCACAACATCCAGGCGGACGCACCCAATATCCGCGACCGGGGGCACTGCGCACTCTCCGTGTGTGCGAGGGAGTCACGCTCTTGATCACCCACCCACACCCACACGCACACACACACTCCCTGCCACACCGCTCACCCACGCGCACTGGGCCTTGCACTTTCATGCCGTGTGCGGCTCCTGTCGTCCAGACGTGGAGACGCGAGCACCGCGCCTCCCCCTTGCCCCACCACCTTGTGTGTGTGGAGAAGCTTACCTTGCCTTACCTTACCTTCTTGATCTCGATCACAGGCCTCCCTCCTCTTTGTCGTTGTCGCCGCATTCGCCGTGCCCGACTTGGCCTCCAACCCTCGCAGCGCGGCGTGGCTCCGCCACACAAGTCTTGTGGCGGTCTTGGTCCCGGTCTACCTCTTCTCGGGCATCTCCAAGGTGCGATACAGCGGTGTGTTGCACCAGATTACAGGCCCGCCTCTCTGCTCGCCCTCCTCCACCCCGCGGGTCCTGGCCGCTTTTGCCGCCGCACCGCTTCTCCTCGACCTCTCCTCTATAGGCGATTGGCTGTTGGCGGTGCGTGGAGACAAGTACGGGCTCGGCGACGAGAAGGTTGTCCGCGCACCGTTGGCCGAGGTCTCGCTCTACATCGCGCGCAGCCCGTGGCTCTGTATGCTCTTCTCCTGGGGAAACCTCCTCGTCGAGCTCGCGCTGCCGGTCGCGCTGCTCTACCTCCTCGCGAGGCGCGAACGCGGCTGGCGGCTCCGAGTCGTCCTCCCTCTCTTCGTGTTCGGCGCCTTCGGTTTCCACGCGAGCATCCTCCTCCTGATGGGGCCCAACTTCCTCCGCATGTTTCCGCTGCTCGTCCTGGCACACTAACACACAAACCATTAGCCTTCCCTCTATAAGCAGGTGCCTCATTCTTAGTGGGTACCTAATAATCAGCTTGTTATTAGCTGGTTTCGTGTTGTTAGCTCGATGACAGCTAATAAACGGCTGGTAAGCAGCTAATCACCAGCTAACAAGCAGGCTCACAATTGGTGCGGTGGCTGATAACGCGCCCGGGCGTTATATTAGGTAGTTGACCCGGTTGGCATGCTCGGCGCGTCGAGTACCCAACCAGTCGACCGCCAGGGAGGTGGAGCTATTTGGCGCTCCCGCCCATCAGCTCTCGACCTCTGCCGCGCGCCGCTCCCGCTCGTGCTTCTCTGCGGCTGGTGGGCCGTGCAGATCCGTGCCGACCTCCTCGGGTTGGTCCGCTACGGCTTCTTCCCGCACGACGCAGTTCCGCAGTGGTCACGGCCGATCACGCAGGCCCCAGCGCCCCACCTCTCCCGGGCGTGCCCTAGCAAGGCACTGCCCGGCAGATCTCATCCCCCCCCCCCCTCTCTCGCAGGCGCACTATGTCGTGCGGGCAAACCCCTACTGGCCCTTTCCGGAGCTCTCGATGTTTGCGATACCGAAGTCCCCGAATTTCGTCGTCTCATTTGCGCTACTGTCGGCAGTCGGCGGCACATATGTCGTGATCGCTACGCGTGCGGCTGTGAGGCTCGTCGCAGGATGAGGGTGTGTGTGTGGGGGGGTGCGTGATCCACATGTCTCTAGTGCAGGAGGCTGCGTGGGAGGGCGACGCGTAGGCCTCCTTGTTCGCCCGGCACACCAACCGCGGGCCACTTATCGCCGGCGAGTGCTACCTGACCAAGCCAGGCGGTAGCAGCTGCTCGAGCGCAGCGATCTGCTACGCCAAGCGCTATCGGGCCGTAGCCCGCAAACTCTGCCACGAACAGAGGGCGGGGGGTGAACGGGGGTAAATGGCTGTGACGGCTACGTACGTAAAGGCTGGGGAAGGACCCTGAGTTGCACAGGGGTTGTGCGCCAGGCCCTCCTGCTCGGCTCCAGCGAGTAGACAAGTGTTGTCATCAACAGAATAGAAGGATCTGACCTCAGGGCCGATGTGGCCAAGCGCTGGTAGCGTGGTTTTACCTCACACCCATGGTCTCACAGTGTGCCGGCAGTCGCCGGAGCAGGTGTCGGAGTCGCTCACACAAGCGCATACGGCACGTATGATTTAAATTGTAAAAGCCCGTGTATAACTGCATGCGCTACACCCTACACCAAACTTAATAGGGCTACCATGTAAGGGAAATCGCGCAATCGTCCGGAGAGAGGGCTCGCGTGGCAAATCAGAGGTCGTCGCTGCTGCTGCCCTCCGACGAGGCGCCCCCCTCGCGGTCGCTGGCGAGGTCGGCAAGCGTCGAAAGCCTGGCACTGGCGCGCATCATGGCCGAGTAGCCAAGCGCTTGCCCGGCGCCAGTCCGGTACAGCCCGGTCGTCGCGTTGTCCTCCCAGGCGGACACTTTGCGCTGCCGGAGTTCTTCTCCGCACTGCAGCACAGGCGCTAGCTCAGCGGCGGACACGATCGCTGGCTTTGGCGCCTCCCCAGGTGACGTGCGGACGCGGTACGCGCGGACGCGGCAATGGTACTCGATGCCGGCCACCGCAGGGCACCGGAATGGAGGGACATCCACTTCCTCTGGCGCTCCCGCCGTCTGCGTCCACCAGGCGACGGGGGCGAACTGCAGCGCCTTGTTGAAGTGCTTACACTTTTGCCTCCTCTCGGCCTTCCCGGCCGGTTGCGGCGGCGCTTGCGTGAGCGCCCCCAGGAACTTGCCAGTCATTACCACAGTCGAGCTGCCATTATCATAGCGCGCCTCCACACACCCCTCGTGACTGAGGTCTACATCGATTCTCGTCGAAGGTTCTGGAGCAAAGCTCGGCGCAGTCGCGGTGCCGAAGAAAGACCACGGCCCAATCTTGAAGTGGGCGCTCTCGTAGCCGCCCGTGAGCGGATAGCCGCCCGTCGCGTCCTCCATCCACAGTCCATCGCCCGGCGGAAGGCAGCCGAACCCCGCGGTCGGGCAGAAGAACTGCTTCGTCGGGTTGACGCTCGGATCGCCCGACCAGTTGTGCAGGTACGCCTGGTAGTGCGCCGCAGCACCGCCGCCCTTGAACTCGTCGATCCACTCCTTCCAGATGGACTGGTCGCTGTGGCCATGTTTGTTGGCCACGTCGGGCATCCCCGCGGGAGGCGGGTAGTCGGTCAGGCCGGCCATCATGTCGTCGATGGTCGCCCGGTGAACCCGCCAGCACCGCCGGAAGTTGACGTGCGTCGGCTCTCCGGGCTTGAGCACGTCGGTCTCGACCGCGTAGTGTACGTGCAGCAGGGCGTAGTCGACCGCTGACAAGCCGTGCGGCCAGCTCTCGTAGTAGTAGGCTCGAGAGGGGCCGGCCTTGCAGTCAAAGGCGTAGCTCGCGATGCAGCGGAACTCGCCTTGCGCAATCGGCTGGCCCGCAGCGGCGGTCGACAGCTGCATCGCCTTGCCGCCGGACTCGACGAACAACCGCCCGAAGAAGTGTGCGACATTCTGTCCGCGTTCGTCGGGCGTGCTAGCGGGTCCGGGCTGCTGGCTGTAGGCGCCCTCATAGTTGTGGTAGCCCCGAGTGGCCTCGCCGCCGCCCACGCCACTGCCAGCAGCCTCGACGATGCCGCCGCTGAAGATACCGCCACTGCCGCCACTGCCGCCGCCGCCGCCGCCGCCGCCGCCGCCGCCGCCGCCGCCGCCAGCTCCACCGCCGCTTCCGCCGAGGAGCATTCGAGGTACACCAGCGCCGACCCTGTCCCCATCGTGCGGAGAAGGGCGTCTCAGCTCGTAAATTGGCGCATCGACGAGTGGCGGGGGGCCAATCTGAGGCGACGGCCGAGGCACGTTAAGGATCGCGCACTTGGCCTGCTCAAACGCGAGCTCGTAGCGCCCTGAATGGCAGTATGAGCGGAAGAAGGCAGCGGAGAATGCGCGCGCTGCTTCGTCGTTGACATCCGTCTCCCAGCAGATGACGCACTCTATCCCCTGCTGCTGCAGCCTCTGGCCGAGTTCCAACGTGTTGCAGCCGTTGAGAAAAATGAGCTGCGGCGGGTTGGGCAGCTGGGTAAAGAAGGTGACCAACGCGTCATTGTCGACCCTCTGGAAGCGGCCATCCTCGGTAGTGAAGCCGAGAGTGGGCCCGGATCCATCCTCCAGCCCGTGACCGATGAACAGGAAGCAGCGCGGCGTGCGGCTGAGGAGCTCGTCCTGCAGCTGCTGCGATGTGCCGCCCTGCTGTATGTGCACCGGTCGAGAGCTCACGAGAGCGGCAACCTCCTGCACCGAGCGCGCCTCGTCGTGAGCGTGCTGCAGTGTCTTCGCGGCCGGGCTGCTGACGAAAATGAGCAGGTCTCGCTCGAACCGGAGGTCAAGGGGCGGGCCTTGCTCCCAGTTGGGGAACACAAACGAGAACGGCTCGTGAGCAGGCGGCAGAGTTGGCTCGATGCCGAAGACGAGGGCCTCCACCTCGCAGTCGCCGCGGCGGGCGTTGACGAAGCCGCGCATCTCCCGAGTTGCCAGGGCCCCTCGCCACGGGCCGAAGCTGGTCGTGCACTCGAGGAGCTGCATCGTCACTTCGGCGCCTCGAGGCACGCATAGGTGATGGTCGCCACCAAGCGTGAAACGTTCGTACGTGAGGTCGCGCGAGCGGCCGGTCGGGTCCGGCTCGAGTGCAAACTTGATGCGTCGCCGCCGGAAGGGTGGCTCGACGTGATCGGAGACGAAGACGTACGCGCGCACAAGCTCCCCTTCGCGTGCGCCCTGCTCCTGCCCGATGAGCCCAGCCTCCGCGCCGCCTCCGCTCGATGGCGCCTTGACAGCTGGCGCGAAGCCCGAACCAGCGAAGCTATCGAGCGTGGAGAGGATCGCGGAGACAACACCTTCCGGCATCGGCGCACCGGGCATCCATTCCATGTACTTGATGCTGCCACCCCGCGGCCCGAGCTTGAGCTGTGTCGAGCTCACCTCAAAGCGGTCGCACATCTTGATCAAAAAAAGGGGCTTCGGCGTCTCTAAGATGTACTGAAGCTCCTGCTCGGTGCTGAAGGTACTTGGCGTCGGCGAGCCATAGGTCCTTGTGCCCATGACGATTGCGAGGCGGCAACCGACAAGCGCATCGCTGATGATCCTGTCGATGCGCGATCCGAAAGGATTGTTGCCGCTCACGAAGCACCTGACGCCGGGGCGCACCGCCTCGATCGCCGCCTTCATTTCAAGCGCCTGGTCCTTCGCCTCGCTCAGTCGCAGCGATACAAAGATGTCCGCAAAGGCCATCACGAGCCGCTCCGCGGAGGCGTCGCTCGCCACCGAGAAGGGCGCGGCCACTCCCGGTGGCGCCGGTGGCGAAGCCACGGCCGCCTGCGGCGCCGCCGCAACGGCCGCCATCGCGCAGCCCGCCGCCTCGGGCAGCACGCACCCTAGCACGAGCTCGGCGCACATGCGAGCAAACGGAGTGTCGCTCTTCACACCGCCGCCCTTGAGATCCCACCAGAGCGTCGTCTGGAAGAGGAGCATCTCGTCGAGTGTCTGCTTGATCGTGCGGCTCTCGGCTTTGTTCGAGAGCTCGAGGCCGACGTGCTGCGCACAGTCGCGGACCGCCGCGAGCGTGGCTGCGGAGACGGAGTCCTTCAGCCGCCCCTTCGAGCCGTCGGTGAAGAAGTCGGACATCGCGCCGTTGGGCTGCCGCTTGCCGATCAAGATGGGCTGGATCGCCTGCACGCGGCCCGCCTCCTTCAGCGCGAGCGCCAGCTGCCACTCAACGAGCAGATAGTCCACTTCGTCCACGCCATTGTCCGGGTCGAGGTGCTCCATCCCCTCGATCGCACCGTGCGAGATGAGCGGCACGACCACGCTCGATGCGGCGAGGCCCTCAGCAAAACTGAGGTCATACCGCTTGCCCATCTGTAGCCGCTCGCGGTCGAGAAAGACTCGCAACTGTCGGCCGTCCTTGCCGATGGTGCGCGCGCTCAGGTCGTGGTAGAGCAACTGCGCGAGCGTCGACTCGGACTCCTGCCGATAGCCGATGAAGGCGTCGTACGAGCTCACCGTCTCGGGCGGCACCCACGGCGCAAAGTCGGCGCGCGTCAGCTCGCGCTTCGTCCGCGAGTGGTGGATGGGCCAGCGCTCACGCAACTTGCGCTTTGCTTCCCGCAGCTCGAAGCACTCGCCCTCGATGTCGACGAGCAGCCGCACGCGCAGCTCGCTTATCCACTCGGCGCAGACATCGCTCGCAAGCTGGGCCACCTGCTCGGCGACGGCGGTAGGGTACGCGTCGCGGATGAGCACGACCACCTCGTGCGACGCCTCGTCGCGGCGGAGTAGGAAAGGCTGTCCGCTAAAGACGAGTAGCGCCCAATCGCGCGTCAGCTTGTTGAGCGATTCCGCGCACCCGCCGCGCCGATTGAGCACCATGGAGTACTGCTCGCACTTGACAAGCAGGCGCGCCCAGAGCGACTCCGGCAAGAACAGTATCTCGCCGTTGGCCGTGCCCCCCAGCTCGAGGTAGAGCCAGCATTTGTGCGCATCCGCGCAACCGTGCGCATCCGCGAAGCCCGAGGCCTCGGCGGCGTCGACGGCGGGCAGCACGGACGGCACGAGGTAGCGTGTCTTCTCGCCGGGGAGCGGGCATGCGAGCCCGAGCTTCTCGAGCAACTGCGTCAGGTGCGGGATCATAGCCTTGTGCTCGTGCCACAAGCGGTGCAGCAGCCGCTCGCTCACGATGCCCTCGCGCTTGAGCTGCTTCCAGTCGGCCGCGAGCTTTCGCGCCTCCTTATCGCTCTTCTGCGGGTGCAGCGCGTAGTCGCGCACGACCGCGCTGATACGGTCGACGACAAACTGCGGGTCGAGCGTCACCCACTCGCGTAAACCACCGTCGCTAAAGTAGAGCAGCATGCCGAGCTGGTGGAAGAGCTGGAGGGCCGCCTCAAGCTGCTCCTCGGAAAGCGACGGAGCAAGCTGCGCCACCTCCGATCTGCGAAGCACAGGCGCCGGGTTCGCCGAGTTGGTCGCCGCGGCCTGCAGCTGGTCGTGCAGATCGTACCACGCCAGAGGCACGGGTGTCTGCACAAACTCCTCCTCCTTGAGGATGGCGTCCACTTTCCCCTTCAGCCGCTGCAGGATCGGGTCGGCGGGGCGGCGCGAGTTGTCGACGGGGAAGAAGCAGAGGTCCTCCTCCTCGTCCTCACCGTTCCACTCGACATCGAGGCACCAGCCCTCGCCCATCCCGAGCAACATGCCCGAGCCGTTGGCAGCGTTGTCATCGCCGAAGGCTTCCTCGAGCCGCGCCGCGATGGCGCGGTGCTGCGCGGCGCTCGAAACGCTGTCGCCGTGCGTGCCGACGAGGAGAACCTTGGCACCGCGCGCGTGCGTGAAGAGCGAGCACAGCCAGAAGCGCAGGAAACGCACGCAGCCAACGACGTCGTACACCGGCCGGCTGCCCTTGCTCGGCTCGGACTCGTCAATGGGCTCGGTCGCGCCCGTGTCGACGAGGCGGCGCATGTCGAAGACGACAAGGTACACGGCGTTGCGCGTGAGGAAGAGGTGGTGCAGCGTGTAGAAGACGCGCTGCCCGCCAAGGTCATAGATGATCAGCCGGATCTCCTCCTCAACCCCGTCGCGCACGAACCTGCTCACCGCGTCCATGTCGAGCCGGCGCACCGCGTGCTCTTCTCGGTCCTCCTCCTCCCTCCTCCGTCCCTCTTGCTGCTGCTGCTGCTGCTGCTGCTGCTGCTGCTGCTGCGGCTGCGGCTGCTGCTGCTGCTGCTGCTGCTGCTGCGGCGGCTGCGGCGGCTGCTGCTGCGGCTGCTGCGGCGGCGGCGGCTGCTGCGGCTGCTGCGGCTGCTGCGCCGGCGGCTGCTGCTGCGGCGGCTGCGGCGGCTGCTGCTGCTGCTGCTGCTGCTGCTGCTGCTGCTGCTGCTGCTGCTGCTGCGTTGGCGCCGCCTCCTCCTCCGCTTGCCGCCGCTTCTCTTCATCGACCGCCTCCCTCACGGCCGTCGCCATAGTCGCGCCGCGGTCGATGCGTTGCGCGATGGAGCGTCCGAGGCGAGCGGCGGTATTCTTGTCCTCAAAGAGCGCCCGCTCAGCGTCGCCGAGCTCGAGCTCGCGCAAGCTGCTCGCCAAGGCCTTGGCGAGCTCGTCCGCCAAACCAAGCAGCCCGAGCTTGATCGGCTGCCAGCTCTCGGCGAGCTCGCGCGAGACGGTGCACGCCTCCGTCGACGCCAAGTTCGTCGAAGCCTCCGAAGCGTTGAAGGGTTGGCCGAGCAGCGCTCGCATCGTCGACGTCTTGCCTGCGCGCCCCTCACCGACCAACATCAGCTTGGCGCAGTTCCACGGCCGGCTGCCGCCGAGCAACGCCTCGGCGAGCGCGGACGACGGCTCCTCCTCACGCACACCGCCGCCGGCCATCGCGATCGCCACCTTGTTGTCGGCGTTGAGAGCGAGGTAAGCCAGCGCCTTCGCGGCCTGCTGCTTCTGCCCGTCCGTGCCGTTGCGAGCCAGCGCCACCAGCGGCGCGATGCCACCCGCCTTTGCGATCGCCCGCCTTTGGTTGTCGGCGTTGGCAGCGAGGCGCATCAGCGCCCCCGCGGCCTGCTCCTGCAGCCCGTCCTCTCCGCTCTGCAGCTGATCCACCCATTTCCACACCTCCGAACGGGCGACGACGATCGATCCCTCCTCGACCCAGAGCACCTCGATCGCGTCGTGCGAGACGCGGTGCGGCCGCAACGCACGCTGTACGTGCCTGGTAATCTCGCCGCTGGCGGCCTCCCTGAAGGCAGCGGATAAGTCGAAGCTCTCGCTGCCGCTCGCGCTGGCGGACTCAGTAGTCTCGCGCTCGTAGCTCAGGTCCCTGCTCGTCGACCTCGACGCGTAGCCCTGCTCGTCGACCTCGACGCGGACGAAGAGGCTCATCTGCACCTCGTGCTGATGACGGCCGCCTGACCAGTGCTTGACCAGTCTGACTTTGAACTGGTCGTCGGGCCGCAGCTCGAGCTTCTCGGCGAGCATCTCCTTGAACTGCTCGATATCGAAGGGCGGCGGACCGGTTAAGCTGCCCGCCTCGAGGGTGATGGTAAGGATGGTGGAGGCGCCGCTGCTGCCTGATGAGGCAGAAGAGAAGCGGCTCTTGCTGCCGCTCGCGCCGGCGGGTTCCAAAGAGCTTGACTCGTAGCTCAGGTAGCCCTGCTCATCGACCTCGACGCGGACGAAGAAGCTCTGGCTCGTCTGCACCTCGTGCTGCCCACGGCCGCCTTGCTTGACCAGTCTGACTTTGAACTGGTCGTCGGGCCGCAGATCGAGCTTCTCGGCGAGCCTCGTCTTGAACGCTCCGCTGTCGAAGGGCGGCGGACCGGTTAAGTTGCCCTCGAGGGTGATGGTAAGGATGGTGGAGCCTGATGAGGACAGCATTGCGCTGCGCTCTTCCCCCGCGGCCGCCCCGACGACGATCGATTCCTCCTCGAACCAGAGCACCTCGATCGCCTCGGCCGCGACGCGGAGCGGCCGCAACGCACGCTTTATGACCATGGTAATCTCGCCGCTGGCACCCTGCCTGAAGGCAGCGGAAAAGTCGGAGCTCTCGCTGCCCCCTGATGAGGATAGCGTTGCGCCGCGCTCTTTCCCCGCAGCCGCCGAGGGGGGCGTGGCAAGAGCAGCCGAGTGCTCCTCGAGCTGCTGTCGCGATGACGAGGCCGCGTGCAAGAGGGGAGCTGCTGAGTGCTCCTCGGCGGAACGGGTGGAGTGCTCATCGAGCTGCTGTCGTGAAACGACGTCGAGAGGCACGATCGGAAGCGTCGTGAGTCGCCGGTCGCGCCGAATCGCGTCGCGCATTGCCAGCGCATGCTTCACCTTCAGCTGCGCCGCCTCTAGCCGCAGGTTCGCCTCCAGCTCCATGAGACCAAGATCGGCCTCGCGATGCTGCCGCGTCTCCTCCGCCTGCTGCTGCACCTGCTGCTGGGCCTGGACCTGCGCCTCCAACTGCATCGCCTCCCTCAACTCCTCAAACGCCGGCGTCTGAAACGTCATGCGGTGCACTTCGTCGATGGCCTGCAGCATCGCCTCGCACGACGAGGCGTCCAGCGCCCTCACGTGGTCTTTTGCAAACGCCTGGAGCATCGAACGAAGCCGCCGGTACTCCTCCAGCGGCAGCGTCAGCCGGCCGGGGTTGGCGGCGTGCGCGATGAGCTGATTGCAGAAGTCGTTGATCGCCTTGAGGTCGTCCCGCAGCGACGCCGGGCAGCCCAAGTCGAGCCAATGGTCCGTCCAGACGCTCATATGCAGCCCGCCGTCCCACTTCTCCGGCAGCCCCGCCCTCAGCTTGTCGGGCGCGTTGCCCTTTGTAGCCTCCGAGCCGGGCCGGCAGCCGAGCACCGTTTGCCGCAGCACTCCCAGCTCCACATCGAGCGCGCCGCTGCAGGCGGGGTCGACAGGCAGCCGCGACGCGCTATACTCGGCAGCACGCTTGCCCGGCGTCACGCGGTATTCGCCCAGCAGCGAGCCGCCCGGCGCACGCAGCGTAAAGCGAACGCGCTGAGGGAGCTTGCCGCTCAAATCCTCTGCGGTCAGCATGATCGACGCCGAGCCGCGCTCGAATGTCACGGTGCCGGGGAGCTCGAGCTCAAAGGACGGCGAGCCGTCGACCAGGAGGCCGCCTCGCGATGCGTCCCACGGCAGATCCGGGTAGCGCCGATTCCACAGCGCTTTGAAGCGGGGAGCGAAGAGGTGCTCGGGCGCGGCGGAGAGGAGCAGCCGCGCCGCGCGCACCCAGTACAGCTCGTCTCTACGCGCGTCGACGTCCGCTGGTTGGAGCTCCATTGTCCCTAACCTGTTGCAGCGTGCATCCCGGCAAGCGCCGATTGAAAGAAAAACCCACGTGGGGGCGCTCTCCTAGTTCTCCTGCTCCTGACAAGGGACGTCTTTCCCTTAGTCCGGCACCCCGCCATCATACACGTCTTTGCGTTAGTCCAGTTGGAGCACTTGCGCGCATAACCTCTTGCGACCCAGGTTCCGACCCTCTGCGTGGCCGACTCACACAGCGAGCCTTCCTGTCTCCGTGCTGCCGATTCATCGGTCGTGCTCAGCCAAGGTATTGTAGAGACCGACCATATGCACAATATCTTGACTGAGAGCTAAGCCCAGTTCGACGATCGGCAGCCTCACCGCGGGTCGCGCCGCTGTGCAGCGAGAGAGAGCCAGGCTCGCCCGGCGAAGCCGAAGGTGACCAGAGAGTGCTCAACAAATACCAGAAAAATCAGGGAGCCTCAGAGAGTGCCACTGCCATCACCCAGGCCGCGGGAGCCGATCGGCTGCGCCGAGGACAGCTCCCTCAGTGTGCTCCGCGGCTCACCAGTGTGCGCCGCGGCGCCGTCCTCCCACTTTCTTTGGCGGCCAGCCACCGGTCGAGTTCTTCGACTCTGGAGGACAGAAAGGTACCGTCTGAAAGGTATTTTCATGCTCTATTGACTGGCGAAAAGCATCGGTCAGATTTTCAGGCGTAGCCTGAAGTCCGTCGCGACGCACTCAATCCCTCCCGAGCGAAAGCCTGTGGCTCTCTCGAACTCGTCGATATATTGCGAATAAACTGCTCTTCCCGCATAGCTTGCAGAGTCAGAGGCGCAGAAAGGCTACGAGTGTTCGACGAGTCTTGCGAGCTGCGCGGTCAAACCTGGGGGGGACTGACCGCATCAAGGCGGACTTCCGAAACCTGGGTGAGCACCTCTGGCAGTTCTCGCTCCCCATCGAGCTCTTCTTGCCGCACGGCTCTTCTGTGTGCCGGCACAGAGCTCCGTGCAAGCCTTCCAGCGTGATAGGAACGAGTGTATCGCTTTGACGGATCGACCGTGCTTGTTATCCACATCGATGTGACGCACACAGTGACACATCAACGACACACATTCTCCCACCCGCCGGGACGCAAAACGCTCTCGACGAGAGCCACAAGAAGGCGACCACACAGCAAGCCGCTCGGTCGATCACGTTGCTCGCTCGATGCCGGCGAGCGCATGGCGCACGCCTTGGACGGTGGCGAAGCCAAAAACACCGGCAGTGGCCGTCCGCTGGCGTGAGCGGCGGCGGTCGAGACCTCACCCTTCGCGCCGACGACCCAACCTCACGCGGAACAACCCAACCCAACCCAACAACCCAACCCAACCCAAAAAGCACGATTCTCAAGTTGGGCCCTCAGGTTGCACCCGGCGGCACGGGGGCAGGCGCGGGCCCTCCTACTGGTTGCGCTCTCCTAGTTCTCCTGCTCCTGACAAGGGACGTCTTTCCCTTAGTCCGGCACCCCGCCACATAGATCTACATCTACACGTCTTTGCGTTAGTCCAGAGCACTTCGGCGGTAAAATTCTTCAAGCCCGCATGAGCGCCATCTCGATGCGCAGTAGTTCTACCCTCGAGTCAGTCAGCCCCTCGCGGCGGCTAGACGCGACCTACGAGCTGCTCGAGACGAGGCTCGGCCGCGGACAGTTCGCCGAGGTGCGGCTCGCGCTCCGCAAGGGGCGGCTCAACGAGCGCGTCGCCGTCAAGCTGCTGCCGCGGGTCAAGGTGCCCGAGGCCAAGCTGGCGCGCGAGCTGGAGGTGCTCCGCGCAGTGTCGGAGCTGCGGCACCCGGCGCTGGTCACGCTGCTCGATGCGTACCAGACGCCGTCCGAGCTCCAGCTCGTCCTGCAGCTCCTTCCGCGCGGCAGCCTGCTCGACCTCGTCGTCGAGCGGCGCCGGCCGCTCCCCGAGCCGGAGGCGCGGACCATCGTGCGGCAGGTGGCGAGCGGGCTGGCGGCGCTGCACCGCGCCGGGATCGTCCATCGCGACGTCAAGCTGCAGAACGTCCTGCTCGACGAGGATGGTTGCGCCGTGATTTGCGACTTTGGCTGCTCGCGCTTTGCTCCACCGCCTTCGGCGCCGCGGCTGGGCACGGCGGGCGCGGCGGGCGCGGCGGGCGCGGCGAGGCCTGGCTCTCCGTCTGCCGCGCCAGGGCAATGCCGCTCTCCGCGCATCGACTCGCCTTGCGGCACGCCCGGCTTCATCGCCCCCGAGATGCTCGGCGAGAGCGGTTACGACTTTGCCGCCGACGTCTGGGTGGTCGGCGTGGCCGCGTATCCGCCCCGCTCTCGGCGCCTTCGAGGAGCCTTCTCGGAGCCCTCCCCGTAGGCGCTCGGCGTGGTTGCGTACGTGCTGCTGACGGGCCGGCCGCCCTTCGACATCCCTCCGGTGACGTGGCGCGAGCCAAAGGGGCGGCCGCACGCCGGCTCCCGGCCCGCCTCTCGCCCCGCCTCGCCGGGCGTCGCCGCCGCGGGGACGGCGGGGCTAGCCGCCGGCGCGGGCGGCGGCTGCGGAGGGTGGCACGCGCCGCCGGCGTCGTCGCACGCAGCGGCGTCGCACCTTCCTCCCTCCCCGCACCCCGCCGCCTCTCCGCCCTCGGCCGTCGGCGCGGCCTCCGTCCACACCTCGCCGGCGCCGCAAGCCGGCCAGCTGGAGAGGTGAGCCACTGTAGAGAGCAGACTGCCGCCACCGTTCTTCCCACGGGGGTCGATCGGGCGGAGGAGCTGACTTGTGGTGGTTTACATGTGCAGGCCTCCACTGCCGACCTTTCGGAGCGGCCGCAGAGGCGGCAAGGCGGAGGCGGCGCAGCAGGCGGCGCAGGGGTGGAACAGGCACGCGCGGCTGCAGCAGGAGGCGCCAGCAGCCGCAGAGGAGGCGCGAGACACGGCGGCGAGCCTCGACGCCGCCTCCGCCGCCCCCACCCCCGCCACCCCCACCGCCGTCCCTGCCGCTGCTGCCGCCGCCGCCGCCACCGCCGCCACCGCCACCGTTTCCTCCGCTTCCGCCGCCGCCGCCACCGCCGCCGCTGGCTCCGCCCCCGCCGCCTCCGGCCCTGCCTCTGCCCCGGTCTCCTCCTCCGCCGCCTCCGCCGACGGGGTGGACGCTTGCGTCGCGGCGTCGCACACTGGCGGCGAGCAGGCCGAGCGCACGCCTCCTTCTCCCCACGCCGCCGCCCCCGCTCCCGCCGCCCCCGCTCCCGCCGCCCCCGCTCCCGCCGTCCCCCCCGCCGCCCCTCCCGCCGCCCCTCCCGCCGCCCCTCCCGCCGCTGCCCCTCGCGCCGCTGCCCCTCCCGCCGCCGCACTTCGCGAGGCTCCCGCGGCCAGGAGAGAAGGCGCCTCCACGCCCCTCTCGTCGACCTCCCCTTTAGCCGCCCCGCGTAGGCCCTCTCCCTCCGCCGGCGAGAGGCGCCTCGCCTCGAGTCGCTCTCCCTCTCCTCTCCCGCGCGAGAGCGCGGGCCCGCGGCTGCAAGCCCCGACCCGTCCGCCTCTGAGCTCGCCGCAGCGGCAGCCGACCCGCTCGCGGCGGAACCTGCTCGGAGCCCTCTCGAGACCCCCTCGGACCCTCCTCGGACTCTCCCCGTAGGCGCCCGACTCGCCCACAGCGGAGGGCGGTGGCTCCGCCTCGCTCGGCCTGCTCGCCTAGATGTGGCAACAGTATTTGCAACGCGGGCGTTGCTCATGCGCTGCTATTCCTCGCCTCGCCCTTCCCCCGATTCCCTTGATTCCCTCCCTTATTCCCTTGATTCCCTTGACTCCCTTGACTCCCTTGATTCCCTCCGTCCTCCCTGCATCAACAGGCCTGCTCAACCGGATGCGCCGTGGCTGGGACTTTCCCCTTCCGGCGGAGGGCGCGCCCTTGCTCTCCGAGGCGAAGCCTAGACGGAGAGTACAGAGCCCGGCAGCTAGCGCTCCGACACGACACGCGCCCGGCGGTGCCCCATCGTCTTCACGCCTTGAGTGTGCAGCCCTTGTCTTCACACCTTGACCGTTTCACGCGATTGCGCCGAATGCATTCGTCTCCACACCGTCACGCTGGCTTGCCCACAACGTGCAGGCGGCGAAGCAGCTCGTGCGCGGTATGCTCGTCGAGGAGCCGTCGCTGCGCATCACAGCCGAGGACGCCCCTCGACCCACCCCTGTCTCCCCCCCTGAGGCAAACACTCATCGTCGAGGAGAGTCCGCATAGGCTGCGCTCGACCACCCCTGGCTCGCGGGCGAGCCGCTCAACGGCTCCTCCCGCACCGTGCACGCGGCGGCGCAGAAGCTGTCCAACCTCCTCGCCGACCCCGCCTGGAGGGCCGCTACGCCGGGCACGAGCGTCTGGCCCCTCTTCAGCGGCTCGCCGTGCGCCGACTCGCCGGCGGCGATCTCTCGAGCTGGCTCGCAGATGGATTTGTGCGCGCGCGAGGGGGGGGCGGGGGAGGGGCGCGGAGACGTGCGGCGCGGCGAGGCGGCGGAGGGGCTCGGCGCAGAGGGGCCAGGCGGGTTCGAGTTGGTTGGTGCGCGCGGCTACTGCGGCGCTCGGCGGCACGGCAGCAAGGAGGGCAGCAAGGAGGGCCTGAGGCCGTCCGCGGCGTGCCTCCGCGGCCGGCAGAGCTCGCGCCAGCTGCTGCCGCCCTCCTCGTCTGGTTCATCGGAGAGTGAGTCGGCAGAGCCCTCGGACGACGACCCTCTTCCCTTGCGCAGGGCGAGGTACAGGTAGGGTCTCCCGACCAAAATATATAAATAAAAAACGGACACCTGAGATGGACACCTATACAGGAGCGATGGGTAAAAAGGAAACAGCAACACCAACAGGTCCCCGCCCGTCCAAAAACTAATGCGATAACAACTAAAAAATGTGCGGTCGTTCTCGTTGCCCCCCTCATCTGTGAGGTTTGCAGCGCCGCTGGGTCGCGCGCCACACTTGTGCGCGCTTTTCTTTTGCTCTGTTTGCGCCCCTGCGTGGCCGCCACCCGCGCGCAGCCGCGTGCGTTGGGTGAGACTACCGATCCGTCAGTCGACGCACACGTTGAGGTGCTTGCACGCCTCGCTGGAGAGCTTGCTGAGCTCGGCGAGGACGCTGTCACGGGCGGCGTTGTCGCCGGGGCAGTCGAAGCGCACCATGCCTTGCGCGATGGGCAGCGCGCGGTCGGCGTACTCCTAAGGCAAGGGTGCGGTACGGTGAGGCGCCGCCCCTCCACGCGCTAGTTGCGAAGTGCCCACTCCTTGGCGGTCGCCCACTGCTTCGCGCCCTTGAACTGCTTGGCGCCCTCGAGGAACTTGCGCTTCGCCGTGTTGACAGCCGATGCGCAGCGCTTGTACCCAAAATGGTCCGTGCAGCTGCCCCAGCGCGAGTTGGGCAGCGCGCGCCGGATGGCGTTGACGAGCTTCTCGCACTCCTTGAGCACTGGCTCTAGGTCGGCGGACGGGAGGAGGGCGTAGACGGTGGCGTCGTCGACGTGGCCTAGAATGCAATCACCCCTCCATTGTGAGCCCTGCCGTCGCTGCGTGATTACCGCCACCATTCCGTTACCGGCGTCGACGAGCGAGCAGACGAGCTGCGCCAACTGCCGCGGCTCGAGCACCTCCAGACGCGGCAGCAGCGCCTTTGCCTCGGGCCGGAACGCCTTCTTTGCGCGCTCGTTGACGACTCCCTCGTGAGCGCGGCGGAACGCCGCCTCGACCGCCTTGCGCAGCGCCTCCGCGCCCATCCCGTAACCGAGAGGCGCCGACTCGATCCGCTCGGAGCGGTAGGCGGGGCCCTCCTCCTTCTGCGAGCCGCCACAGTGGTACCGGCCGATCGGCCGAGTGCCGAGGCCGGAGTAGACGGAGCGGATGGCGACCGTGACGTCCTCGCAGACCTCCGCCTTCTTGCCGGTTCCCTTGAGCCCGCCGAGCGCCACGTGATACTTGGAGACCGTGCTCTCCTTCGCAAGCGCGCTCGCAAGCGCCTTGAGTTTTGGCGCGTCCCAGGACTCCACACACCCGAGGATGAAGTCCGCCGTCAGCGTCTCGGGGAGGAGAGACTCCTGCTCCGGCTCGCGCTGCCGCTTGGCCACCACCTTGTTGCCGCTCAAAGTCGCCGGGCTCTTTTTGGTGGCAGCGGGCGCCTTTGAAGTCCCGCCGCCCGACTTTGAGCCCTTGGGCTTCCACTCCGCCTCTGAACTGACCTCGCTGTCTTCCTGGTACTCCTCGTCGGACCCGCTCTCGTCGTCGCTCTCCGGCTTGGCCGGCACCTTCTTGGCTGGCTTGCCCTTGCCCTTGCCAGACGCTGCACTCTTCGTCCACTCGGCGAGCGCCTCGGTCTTGGCCAGGTTCGCCGCCGGCTCCCACGTCTCCTCATCGTAGCCCTGCCACTTGACGAGGTACTTGAGCTTGCCACCCTTGCCTGTCTCCTCAAGGATGCGCTCGATGACGTACTCCTCCTCGGACTCGCTCTCGGACGACATCGGTCTGTTGTCGCCGCTGTTGTCGCCGCTGTGTGTTGCGCGCTTCCCGTGTGCGCGCTTCCCGCCAACGTGCAAGGAAGCGCGTATTTTTTCTCCTGAATCTCTCTGCAGCTGGGTTGACCGCGCCGACAGCTACGCCGCGAGAAGAATTCTACGAAGGCACGCGCCTCTCGAGGTTCTCGAGGTGGATATCCTTTGGCCGCGTTGGGTAGCGAGCCCCTCTCACAGAAGAATTCACTTTCACACGACAGTCGCGACAATAATCGGTTAGCCAATCTTCAGAGGCAGTAGAGACGATGGATGGTGCCGCAAAAAACGTGCCCCCAAGCTGCAGAACATGTGCAGGCCAGTCCAAGAACTCGTGAACGCGGCAAAGGCAATACAACGCTGCCTCGACTCCTTGCCGCCACACCTAACAGCTACTAAGGCAGAGGCGAGCACGCAGACGGAAGCGGAAGCGGAAGCGGACCTACGTCTCAGCGGCGGTGAGTACAAGGAGGAGGAGGAGGACAAGGAGGAGGAGGAGGCGACGCAGCTCGAAGAAAGCACGCAGGACGCAACGCAGCCCCCCGAGGATGCGTCGCAGCCGGACGCAAAACGCCAACGCCACGCCTCGGATAGTGCGGCAGAGTCGCCCCAAGCCGGCGATTGCGAGCACGCCGCGTCTGTGTCCGGCAGCTCCTCGCCGATTCTCTCTGTTCCTCCCCTCCCCCTCCCCTCCCCCTGACTCGCGGTCGCGCGTCTAAACTGTCTAAAACCGTGTGTAAAGTCAAAAACACGCACAAGGGCTGGCACGGCTGACACGGCTGACACGGGGTGGCGGTCGCTATAGCGCGTCAGGGCCGACCGGTATATGACACTTTGCCGACCGCCCGTCATACGCGCGCAAAAAGCCTCCGCCTCTAATCCGAGTCCGAGTCGTATCACGCCGTTGCCTTGGACTTCGCCTTGCACTTCGGCTTAGCTTTTTTCCCTTTCTCGAGCTCCTTGACGCGCTTCTCTATGGCAGAGATTTTGGTGGACGTCGCTTTCTGCGAGTTCGCGATCTTGCGCGTCGCGGCCGCGACGGCCGCCACTCCCTTACTCGTCTTTTGCATCTCCTTTGCCGTGATAGCCATGAACTTTTGTATTTCGGACATAATAAGGGGGGCAGATTACGGGGCGAGGGGCGCAGGTGTACGGACTTTACCGGTCGGCCACCGTTTTACCGGTCGGCCACCTACCCGTTTGACGGGTACTAAATGAACATAGTGAGACCAGACGATGATGGAAGCGAGAGTGGCAGGTCATCGTCTACTGGCTCGCCCGCCTTCCACTCGCCGTCGTAGTAGACGCTGCCGTCGGCCCAACGCCAGACGCCGCGCCCCTCCTTCTCGCCCCCCTTCCACTCGCCGCTATAGACGTTGCCGCTGGCGTACCGCTTAACTCCGTACCCCTCGATCGCACCCGCCGCCCACTCGCCGTCGTAGACGTCGCCGGCGGCGGCGAAGCGGAAGACGCCGCGCCCCTCCTTCATGCCCGCCTTCCATTCGCCTTCGTAGACGTTCCCGTTGCGGTACCGCATGGTGCCGCGCCCCTCCCTCTTGCCCGCCTTCCACTCCGCACTCGCCTTCGTAGACGCTCCCGTTGGCGTAGTCCAAAATTAGGTGTGACACACGTGGGCGCCGGCCCCGAGACGGCGGCCACCAAGATGGCCGAGAAGTGTCCGCGGACAGGAAACAGGAAACACGAAACTATGCAGGAGTGAGAGAGAAAGTGACGCCGTGAGACGGTGTCACTATCAGGAAACAGGAAACATGAAACGAGAAACAGAAAACAGGAAAGTGCGTGACGCGATTGTGAGACGTCGTCTCTGCGCCTCCTCCGCAGAGGCGCAGAGAGAGACAGATCCCTATGTGGAGCTTGCAGCGCTCATGGCATCCTTGCGCCAGGGCACACTCCATCTAGCCACCCTTCTTGTAGACGTAGCAGTCGACGGTCTCCGTCGGCGCGCGAATCGTGCGCGTGGTGGTGGAGCCGAGCACCTTGCAGTACCAGTACTTGTGCTTGATGAGCCGAAGCTCGATGCCGCCGCAGCCGCCGGCAAGCAGAGGCACGTCCATGCAGCTCTGCTGGCACTCCGCGAGGCTCCACCTCTCGCCGACGCCCTCGTAGAATACCTTGCTCAATACCTTGCTCGAGCTACCGTCCTTGTCGGCGCAGAAGCCTGGGCGGAGCTTGGTGAAGCCAGCAGCGGCGCCGAGGACCCCTTTTGGCGGCGGCGTGGCCGCCGCCGCGACCGTGGCCGACGGCGAGGCCGACAGGGGCGGCGGCGACGGCAGCGACTGCGGCGGCGGCGGTCGGCGACCCGGAGGGA
>NW_005196900.1:420878-479219 GCF_000372725.1 Emiliania huxleyi CCMP1516
TGACGGCGGCGACGTAGGCGAAGGCGCCGGCGAGGGCGGCGGCGGCAAGTGCGGCGCCGGCTAGGGCGGCGGCGTCGAGGGCGGCGGCGAGGGCTGCGGCGGCGAGGGCGGCGGCGACGAGGGCGGCGGCGGCGCCGTCGGCGGCGGCGAGGGCGGCGGCGTCGAGGGCGCCGGTGAAGGCTGGGGGCGAGGGCGGCGGCGTCGAGGGCGGCGGTGAAGGCGGGGGCGAGGGCGGCGGCGGCGAGGGCGGCGGCGGCGAGGGCGGCGGCGGCGAGGGCGGCGGTGAAGGCGGCGGCGAGGGCGGCGGCGGCGAGGGCGGCGGTGAAGGCGGGGGCGAGGGCGGCGGCGGTGAGGGCGGCGGTGAAGGCGGGGGCGAGGGCGGAGGCGGTGAGGGCGGAGGGGATGGTGGCGGTGACGGTGGCGGCGGGCTCGGCGGTGGGCTCGGCGGCGGTGAAGGCGGCGGAGACGGCGGCGGCGGGCTCGGCGGGGGTGAAGGCGGCGGCGGCGAGGGCGGCGGCGGGCTCGGAGGCGGCGGAGAGGGCGGTGGTGGAGACGGCGGCGGCGAGGGTGGCGGTGGGGCTGGAGGCGGCGGACTTGGGGCTTTGTCGGGCGGGTACGGCGGTGGCGAGGGCGGCGGCGGCGAGGGCGGTGACGAGGGCGGTGGCGAGGGTGGCGGCGGCGACGGCGGTTGCGACGGCGGGGACGGGGGCGACGGCGGAGGCGGCGACGGCGGAGGCGGAGACGGGGGTGGCAAGGGTGGCGGCGACGGAGGCGGCGGCGACGGGGGCGGCGGCGAGGGCGGCGGCGGGCTCGGCGGTGGAGGTGAGGGAGGGGGCGGACTTGGCGGGAGAAGCATGAAGAAAGTAAGACAGCTCCTCAGCTCGATCGTAGGGCACTGCGCCAGGCAGCTGTACTCGAAGAAGATGTCGATGCTGTCGCCCGGCCCTAACTGGATCGGGAAGTCTACCCGGATTATCGCCACTTCAAAACTGGTTTTGGTGACGTTGTACGCGGCGGGGCCGCCAGTGAAAAAATCGACGGCTTTCCCCAAAGCCGGATCCGCAGATGCGGTGGTCTCCTTGGCAGAGAATGTGACGGTGCCGAGAGGCCCACTTGACTCCTGGCGGTAAGACACGCTGAAGTAGAAGGTGTCTGACTCAAAAATCGGAGTGATGGCGTACCTAGAAGACAGAGGGAGGCGCGGAGAGAGGGGTGGGGGAGGGGGAGGGAGCAGCGTGTGTGTGCGTGTTTGGGGGGGGGGGGGGAGTGGGCACCACGGCACGGCGCCGTTGTCCTTGGTGATGTTCTTCACGTCAGGGCACTCTGTTACATTTTGTTTGTGAAGTGGGACACGAGGCGGTGGCGGCGGCGACGGCGGCGGCGGCGGCGCTTTTGGCGGCGGCGGCGACGGCGGCAGCGGCGGCGACATCGGCGGCAGCGGGTGCGACGGCGGCAGCGACGGCGGTGACGACGGCGGTGGTGGCGGCGGCGGTGGCGGCGAGGGCGGCAGCGCGGGCGGTGCGGGTGGTGGCGGTGACGGCGGCGGCGGTGACGGCGGCGACGGCGGCGACGGCGGCGGCGACGGCGGCGGCGGCGACGGCGGCTGCAACGGCGGCGGCGACGGCGGCGACGGCGGCGGCGACGACGGCGGCGGCGACGAGGGTGGTGGCGGTGACGGCGGTGGCGGTGACGGCGGTGACGGCGGCGACGGCGGCGACGGCGGCGGCGACGGCGGCGACGATGGCGGCGGCGGCAAAGGCGGCGGTGACGGAGGCGGCGGCGACGGCGGCATCGAGGGTGGCGGTGAAGGCGGCGAAGGCGGCCGCAACGGCGGCGCGGGTGGTGGGCTTGGAGCGAAACCAGGCGGGTACGGTGGTGGCGACGGCGGCGAAAACGGCGGCGGCGGCGAGGGCGGCGGCGATGGTGGCGGCGGGGACGGAGGAGGCGGGCTTGGAGGCGGCGGGGACGGCGGCGGCGGACTCGGTGGCGGCGGCGAGGGCGGCGGCGGTGAGGGTGGCGGCGGCGAGGGTGGAGGCGGAGAAGGCGGAGGCGGAGAGGGCGGCGGCGAGGGGGGTGGCGGCGAAGGTGGTGGCGGAGAGGGAGGAGGCGGCGGGACAGCGGCGCTAGGGACGATGAGTGCTGCGGAGAGAAGATAGATGCGCACCATTGCCCTTGGTTTCCAATTGGGGAAAAGGGGGTATGGCCTCGGATATATTGCCTGACCAGCCGCCGGAGAGACCAACCCTCCGAGACCTCGCTGCAGACTCCACTGGGGTGCGAGTTAATGCGCGGTTGGGGGGGCCTGAAAAGGGGAGCTCCCTCTCTCCCCACCCCGAGGACCTCTGCCACACAACCAAAAAAGAATAAAGAGGTCAAAAGGAAAAGAGCCACTTCTCGTCGAAGCACGCTCGCCAGAGATCAGATCTATCTCTCACATCATCAGCACTCACTGCACTGAATGCCCTGAATTTTTCTTCTTCTTAGCCAAACGCACCCAATGAACACACCAGTGAGGGAGGGCGAGACGATCGAGGGGTCCCGTACCATGCGGAATCGACCCTATCAAGTGCTCAAGTGCTCAAGACAGAAAGAACACCCCACAGAAAGAAAGAAAGAAAGAATTTACAACGCAAGCCTCTCGCACACGCACGATTCACACGACAGACAAGGCGCAGGCGACGGCTTCCTTAGAACCTCGCGCTTCCTTGGGCCCCCCTAGCAGCAGACCGCACCCCCTCTACTCGGAGCTAGTGGACACGACACCAGCTAGTGATACGAGAATACGCACCGCCCCGACGCAGTACCGTACTACGCGACGATAACACGAGAATACAAGAATACGCAGCTGCGAGACGCCCCAGGCGGCGAGTAGTCGTCGTTGAACCTCCGGCATGTAGTTGCCCGTGGTTAGCGCCCGTCCGCCCTCTGCCGTCCGTCGCTTCGTGTGAATTAGAGCTCTAGCGATGGCCAGCCTTTCTGCCGGCTGAGGGGAGCGCAGTTGTGTGTGTGTGTGTGTCCCTGTCCCTGTCCCTGTTCCTGTCGAAATCGCACACAGGAGACTACTCGAGTGGTCGGTTTTCCTCCTTTTCATGTGCTTATCAGAGTAGCCCGAGGACGGGGGGGGGGGCGGGCCTCGCCCGGGGCTCACCGGCGCCCGGCCGTCCCCGCCCCCTCCCTCACCTGCCCCACCCCGGGGCCTCACTCGCGATGCGCTGTCCCGGGGGGGTGACCCAGCCAGGGCGCAGGGGCACCACGGGCGGGCCACAGCCCACGCGCACGCGGCCCCGTACCTACGCCTACCGGCTACCGCGCGCCCCCGGCCAACCAGCGCCACGCCTAAAAGATTAAGAATTCTACCCCCTGAAAGGCGCGCTCCGCACGAAAGTGAAAGCTGAATGGGCGGGTCGGGTGCCGCCGGGGTGGGGGGGGTGGGGGCACCCGGGGCGCCTCACTCTGAGGAGCTCCGCCCCGCCCCTGCCCCTCACTGCCCCGGGGGTGGGGCCTCACCCGCAGCCGGCGCGTCCCGGGGTGGGGTCTCGGGGTGAGTCCCGGGTGAGGCCCGCCCCCAGACCCGTCCTCGGGCTGTGATAAGCACATATCAAGCGATGGCCAGCCTTTCTGCCGGCTCCTGGTGGTTCAACCATAGCTGCAGCGCCGATGCCGACTGGAGCGAATCGGTGGAGCTCTCGTCGGCGGACACGGGAGTCGTGTACGGTCTCGCGATCGCCTCGGCGTCCGTCTCGCTCTGCGGGTCGCTCTTCGTCCTCTTCACCTTCCACTCCATCTATGGCTGCTGCGGACGGCGGCGGAGTCAAGCTGGCCGGGCGCCGAACGCGACTCTCATACTCTACTGGATGTCGGTCTCCGACGTCGGCCTCGATCTCTTTGTGATTGTCGACTCGGCGGTGATCAACCACTACGACCGCGCGCCGTCTGCGGCGACCGGCGCGTGCGGCGGCCTCTGCGCGTTTCTCGGCGGCGCCAACCAGTTCTTCTCGCTCGCGGTCGTGCTGTGGACGGGCGCCCTCGCGGCCAACATGGTTGTGACGGTTTTGCGGCGGCCAGCGCCTGGCGCGCCGAACGCTGCGGCGGAGAAGCTGGTCCGCTCAAGCCATCTGGTGGCGTGGGGCACGTCCGGTACCACGGTGCTGCTGCTGTGGGCCGCGGGCGGGCTCGGCTCTGCTGGGCTCGCCGGCTGCGCGGCACGGAGAGGCGTGGAGGGCGAGCAGTGTGCTCAGCGCGCCTCGTTGCGGTGTAGGCTCGTCTGCTGGATCTCGGATGCGTGGCTCTTTGCGCGCTTCTTCCTCTTTTACCTTCCGCTGCTGATGGCGCGCGCCCCCTCCGGGGTTCTGTCCCCTCTTTCCCCCGCACCTCCTCGGCCTTGCACCTCCATCGACCCCCTCCCCTCCCCCCCCAGCCCCATCCCCCTCACTCAGTCCCCTCACCCCCGCCCCTCGACCCCCGCCCCTCGACCCCCGGCCCGTCACCCCGACGCAGGTGCTCGGCTTCACCGCTTGGACCTACTCGCGCGTCCGCACAGACCTCAAGCTCCTCCTCGCTTCCGCCCAGCCAGCCGCGGGCGGCGGCGGCGGCGGCGGCGGCGGCAGCAGCAGCAGCAGCGAGGTGCTTCTAGCGCTCAGTGTGCGCTTCGCGCGGTACGTGGCGGTCTTTGCGCTGGTCTGGACCTTCCCCATCTTACTCCGCGCGTGGAGCGCCTTCGCTCGGCCGCCCGCGTGGCTGTCTGCCTGCGCCGCCGTCTTCTCGCCGCTGCAAGGCCTCGGCAACGCGCTGATATACGGCTTCACTCCGAGCGTGCGCGAGCACTACCGGAACGGATGCCTCGGCGGCGCCGCCCGCCGCACCTCCCTCGCACGCCTCGCCTCCTCCACCTCGTCGCGCGCCCGCACGCCGCGCGGGCAGCATGGCGGCGGCGTCTCGATGGCGCCCGCCTTCCGCGCGTCGAGCACCGGCTCGAGCGGGGAGGGCGGAGGGGAGTGCCGTGTCACGCAGGGCGCCTTGTAGCCTGAGCCATGGCGGCGAGCGCCGTGTAGGAGCCCCGTGGGAGAGGCGCTGTCGTGCGGGGCGGCTCGTTCACTGTGGCGGCGGCACGGGCAGCCCCCAGGTGCGCGCTGCCGTCGCCCCCCCGCTCACACTCTCTCTCCCGTGAGAGCCGTGTCTAGGGTGCTTTCGTGTATCGTAAGAGAGTGGGCATGGCCGGGGGCATTTTTCAGAGACAGAGTGGTACATGTACAGTATGGCCGACGCGATCGGCGATTCTCCAGAGGCAGCAGGACGCAGGCGGGGAGATCGGGGAGAGTCAGCGAGCCCACGCGGCGTCGCGCTGTACATGGAGACAGGCGACGGTGCGAGACGCATCGAGAGGCAGGCTCGGCCCATGTCCGAAGCATCCGGCGACGCGACGCGAAGTGGCACGAGGTGTGCGCGCCGCGTCTGTCGCCGCGGCCTCACGCGGCGGCGGTGCGGGCGAGCGCGACGAGGGAGGGGGCGTGATCTCCGTTTGGCGCGTACTCCGCGAGGTAGGCGCAGTCGTGCAGCGAGAGGGCGGCTCCCGGCGCGGCGAGGGAGGCGGAGGCGACGGCGTAGTCGAGGCGGAGGCCGCGGTTGAGCAGCTGGTTGCCGGAGCGGGTCGACCAGTACGAGAAGGCTCCGCTCGCGTCGGGCCACAGCTGGCGGAAGCAGTCGACGAACGGCCCCGAGGCGAGCAGCGCTCCGAAGGCGGCCCGCTCGCGCGGCGTGCAGCCCGCCGACTTTGGGACGTGCTTGGCGGTGACGTTCCAGATGTCGGCGTCGAGGTGCGCGACGTTGAGGTCTCCGAAGAGGACGACCGGCTTGCCGCTCGCCTGCAGCGTCTGCAGGTAGGAGCGCATGGCCGGCTCCCAAGTGTCGATGCGGTAGTCGAGCCGCTTGAGGTCCTGCCCCGCGTTTGGGACGTAGGCCGCCACCGCGTGGCAGTCCGGGAACTCGATCGAGACGGTGCGCCCCTCGTTGATCGACTCGACGGCGTCGAGCGAGACGCTCGAGACCTCGACGCCGCTCCGGACGAGGCACACGACGCCCGAGTAGCCGTTCTTGGCGGTGCAGACCGCCCAGTGCGCCGTGTAGCCCGGCAGCAGCCCGAGCAGCGCCGCCTCGGCCGCGGCGACATTCTTCTGCTGCAGCTTATGCTCGGAGATGGCGAGCACGTCCGGCTTCTCCGCCTCGACGAGCGCGGAGAGCAACGCCTTGCGCTCGTCAGCATTCTTGCCGTTGAGCAGGCCGTTCAGGCCGCCCACGTTCCAGTGCACCAGCACGAGGCCACTCTCCGCGCGCGGCTTGCGCGGTGTCGGGGTGCGCTCGATCATGTCCGCCTTGCCGGCCGCAATCGCCTTGGCAGAGGTCGTAATCTTGGAGGCGTTGGCGGCGATGGCACTCGCCGCCGCAGCCGTTTTTTTGGCCGCGGGGGCTTCCTCTTGCTGGTCAGCCTTCTTCTTCGGAGGCATGGTGGCTACGGCAGGCGGGAGAGTGCAGGAGACAGCTGGGCGGCGCCTGGCGGGAGAGGGGAAAAAGAATACAGGGGTGCAGATTTCTTTTTTGCGGCTGGACTATGCGGGACTGGAGGGGGGGCTGGGCGGGAGTGAGGAAAGCGAGGAAAAGAAATTCACGCAAAAGAAAAGGCGCAGCGGGCGTGGGTGCGGCGCCCTCTTGCCTTGTTGGGTACGCTGTGGCGGCGACGCAAACACAGCGGCTGGTTCGAGATGCGTCTGATGGCCCTGCTGCCGCTCTTCGGCCTCGCCCGCGCCTCGATCGTCGAGGAGGTGGCCAGTAAGCCGGCGGCCGAGCTCCGCAAGCGACTGGCCACTGCTTCGGCAGAGGAGCTGATGGCAAAGAGCAGCTCGGGCCAGACGGTGGCGCACGTGCTGGTTGCCTCGCTCTATTCGGGCAAGGCGGGTGACATCTCCCGCCTTGAGCCGTGGTCCCACCCGGGCACCGAGACGCGCTACCGCCACGCCATCACCAACCGGCTTGCGCAGCCGATGCTGCCGATGCTCGCCGCCGTGCTCAAGACGCAGCCAGCGCTCGCGCGCGCCGCCGACGCGCACGGCGTCACCCCGCTGCACCTGGCCGCGCTGCTCGGCGTGCAGGGCGCCGCTCGGCTGCTGCTCGACGCCGGCGCCTCTCCGCTCGCCGCGACAGACGTGGGCATCAGCGCGCTACGCGAGGCGATGCTGATGGGGCAGGTGGAGATCCTGGCGATGATGATGCGCGCGCTGCCGGAGGAGGAGAGGGAGAGGCGGTCGAGGGAGGCGGCGAGGTACGCCTCGCTCCCCGGCTCGCCCCTTCTCCCCTCCGCCCTCAAGGAGGCTGGACTGCCGTCGCTGCCGCGCGCTCGCCCTCGCGTCGACCCGCCTCCGAGAGGGGCACAGGAAGGCGCGAGCTGCGGGGAGGGGGGAGGGTGGGACGCGCTGCGCTACCTGCCGGAGGATGTCCGCTCTCGCTGCGAGATCGACCAGCGGGACGGCTCGACTTTGTCCGAGGAGGAGTACTTTCGAGAGTACTTTTCGCAGGCGCGGCCGGTGCTGCTGCGCGATGCAATCCCGCTCAAGCAGCGGTGTGGGCTGGCAAAGGGACGGGGGCCGATGAAGGCGGCGGAGACGCGCAAGCGGCGGTGCGGTCGCACCGCGTACCCCTCGCTCACAGGGCAGCAGTTCTGCGGCTCTTTCTCGTACCTCGATCTCAACGACCACCCGGCGTGCAGCGACGAGAGCCGCACGCTGCCTGTCTGCGTCTCAAAGCCAAACAACGCGGGCGGCGAAGGCAAGATCAACGGGTCTTCCTCGGTCTGGTCCAAGCTGCCCGTCAACTTTCGGTATGGCCCGGAGCACGCCCCTCTCGCGCTGCTGCGGCGCAGCTGGGAGGCGGCGGGCTCGCGGCAGCTCTTTGCGGGCGGCAACGGGTCTGGCGCCGCGCTGCACTTTCACAACGCGGCGTACAACGCGCTCTTCTTCGGGGTGAAGCACTGGCTCATCACGCCGCCGCGGTGGGCGGGCATCTCCGGCACCGCCTCGACCTACTGGCGCGACGTGCACGCGCCGAGAGACATGCCCGCCGGCTTGCCCGTGCGCTGCTCGCAGGGCCCAGGCGGCAGAGTGCTCTCGTGCGTGCCGCATTAGCTGTTGATGATTCACAGCCCGTTCTGAATTGTGCAGGCGACATGATGCTGGTGCCGGCGCACTGGGGGCACGCCACCATCAACGAGGCCTTCTCGATCGGAGTGGGTGACCTCTATTGCGACCGGCGGCTGAGCATCTACCTGCAGGACGGCCGGTGCGCGTCGCCGGTCAAGACCCTCAGAGGGATGGCGCCCACGCAGCGGCTGCGCGGCTACTTCGTGATGAGCGGCGGCGCGCCGGCGAGAGGGAAGGGGCGGGGCGACGCGCGCGGCCGAGGGGCGCTGCCCGGCCGAGGAGGTCCCGGGCGCGCGCTTGGTCGAGCGCGCTCAAAGCGACGCCGGAGCTCCTGAAGGCAATGGATGTATTGCCGTGGGGCTCCTGCCCGTGTCCGGGCGTGGAGATGTGAGGGTTGCCCCCCCCCCTGCCCCACCACTTTGTGTGTGGGCGGAGAAATTTGCCTGGAAGCTGGCGCATCCCTTGCGTTGGAGGAAGACCCTAAGCCTTTTAATGAGACGCGGAGGGAACGACTTGCTCCCCTTTTCACCCATCTCCAAGTAGAGGTGTCCGTTTTATTTATTTATTTATTATGCCTTTAAATACCTTAACCACCCTAGTAGTTGGGCTTGGATAGTGTCGCTGTGTGTGGTTTCGTCGAAAGGCGCTGACGGCCCGGCGCGTACCGGATCGCTTCAATGCTGTCTTAAATATAAGGGGTTCGACCTGTGAGCACTGCCTGCGCTCGGCACCGGGCACCGCCTGGTATACAAAATGCGCCTCCCGGCAGACCCTCACAGAGATCACAGATCACAGCTCCCCCCCCGCCGGGGCCCCCCGTCTTCCTCGAACCCCACTCCCCTCCCGGCGGTATACGCTGGTTGCAGCGCTGAGCACTCGCACGGCCTTAGGGGACCCCCCTAGGGTTCTGAGGGCCGGAAATTTTTAAGACCTTTTAAGAAACGAGGAGGTTTGGGGGCTTAACTTGCCATTTAAGAGATTGCAGGCACGGGGGATCCCTCTTTTAAGACCGTTTAAGAAAGTCGGCCTCGCCGGCATGCGTCGCTGGGTTCCGCGCCGTTTTCTCCAATACTGCCGTTATTAGGCACAAACCCGCCTCTGAAGACACATCTGTAAGTCTGGTGCACTAGCAGGAGCCATACTCGCATAGGGGGCGCGTGCTAGCTGACTGTAGCCAGCTTCCCGGCCTCCGGCGTCTACCGGGAGCCTCCCGGACCATCGACCTCGGGAGCTCTCCCGCACCGTTTGAGCGTTTAAGACCGTTTAAGGAATCGGCGGCCCAGGCAGCCTTAAAATGGGCCTAGGCCCGTTTTAAGCCGTTTAAGCCGCAGGCGCCCCAGGGCCCACCCTCTTAAGCCTAGGGGTCCCCTAAGCGCACGGCCTCTCGAGGTCCCTCACTTTGTCAGCGCCGCACACGTGGCGGGGCACAGGTCCCGTATTTCTGGTCATAGTAGTCCATCGTCGCGAACGAACGGCGCGTTGCCAACCTACATTTCTTTCTCCAGTCCTGGAACTATTTTTCTTCGGCGCATCTGTTTTCTTTTCGATTACCAAAATTCTTTTTAGTGGTGTACCTGTGTTAGTGCCAGTGCGCGCCAGTCCCGTGCCCAGTGTTGTGCGAGGGAGTTTTGGAGCACTTTTCTCGTAAAATTCTTTTTCTCGCGATGTCCAAACCGCCGCGCCGCCCGGGGCCGCTCGCGCCGCCATGGCGACTGCCGCCACCGCCGCCCCCTCGCCGGACACGCCGCCGCCCACCCGCCTTCTCGACCTGCCCACGGAGCTCCTCGTGCGCGCCCTCTCTCGCTGCGACCCCGTCGACATCGCTCGCGTCGCGGCCGTCTCGCTGCTCTTTCACGCCTCGCTCGCGGAGGCCATCCGCTTGTGGGCGCAAGAGCGCGGCTTCGAGCTGCCGGCGCAGCCAGAGGATGAGGGCTGCGCCGTGCGGTGGCTGTGCTATTCGGCGCTGCTGTGCGAGGCCAACCCGCCGGCGAGGGCGGTGGCAAGCTCTCAGCACGGCCTCTTCATTGACGGCGAGGGGCGGCTCTCGTCGTGCGGCAATGCGCCGTTCTGGAACCCAGCCGTGCTCGGCCACGGCGCGGGCGTGACGCGGCTCAACACGCCGACCCGCCTCCCGTCAACGCTGGGCGGCGAGCGCGCCGTGAGCGTGTCGGCTGGCGTTGCGCACAGCTTCGCCATCACCACTGACGGCGCTGTCTGGAGCTGGGGCAATGGAGGCTTTGGCAAGCTGGGCCACGGCTCTGAGCTGACCGAGTGGCAGCCTAAGAAGATCGAGGGCTTGGCTGGCCAGCGCGTCGTCGCTATGTCTGCTGGGGCGGAGCATCACAGCCTCGCCCTCACCGCCGGCGGCGCCGTCTGGAGCTGGGGCTTTGGAACCTTTGGCATGCTGGGCCACGGCGACCAGCAGGACCAGTGGCTGCCCAAGGAGGTGGAGGCATTTGCTGGCCAGCGCGTCGTCACCGTGTCGGCTGGAGAGCAGCACAGCCTCGCAATCACCGCCAATGGCGCCGTCTGGAGCTGGGGCGATGGAGGCCAAGGCCGGTTGGGCCACGGCGACGAGCAGCGCCAGCTGCTGCCCAAGAAGGTCGAGGCCTTTGCTGGCCAGCGCGTCGTCGCTGTGTCGGCTGGAGAACACAGCCTCGCCATCACCCCCGACGGTGCCGTCTGGAGCTGGGGAGGTGGAGCAGGTGGCAAGTTGGGCCACGGCGACCTGCAGAACCAGCTGCTGCCGAAGAAGATCGAGGCCTTGGCTGGCCAGCGCGTCCTCGCTGTATCGGCTGGATACTTCCACAGCCTCGCCCTCACCGCCGACGGAGCCGTCTGGAGCTGGGGCGGTGGAGCCTTTGGCATGCTGGGCCACGGCGACGATCAGCACCAGCTGCTGCCCAAGAAGGTCGAGGCGCTGGCGGGGCGGCGTGTCGTCGCTGTGTCGACTGGAGTCAACCATAGCATCGCCACCACCGCTGACGACTCCGTCTTCACCTGGGGTAGGGGCGAGACTGGCTGCCTAGGCCACGGAGAGGACCTGTCGAACCAGCTGCTACCCAAGAAGATCGAGCTGTGGGCGCCGGGGCAGTGAGGTATCGGGGGCTCTGTACGCCGACCGGGCTTTATCGGCTCATCTGCCCTAGAGGAGCTTGTTGAAGCCAGCACGCGTGGTTGAAGGCGAGGTGTGTGAGCATGCGTCGGCAGAGCGCTACAGACTGAGGCAGCGAGTGAGTCCTGAGTGCTGCGTCGCGGGCGGAATGCTCCATCGCGCAGACCGCAGAGTGTCCAGTGCAGCATCGGCGAGTACGTCAGTAAGCGGTAGTAGTTTACCTGTCTCCTCCCTCATACCTCCCACACGGCAACATGGTCCACCCTCTACCCATGCCCATACTGCGAAATCGAGTCCATACACACACACAACTGCGCACGTTGAGCCCGGCGCTGGGCTCCCACGCGTGAAGCATGCAGGGGAAGCGTGTCGATCGAAGTCAAGAGCGACACGTAGCAACGCCTGCTCGTCGTGATCGCCGGCTGCTCTCTCCTAGCTCCGCGGCGCGGCTCGCCCGCGCCGCAACGCCTGCACACGAGGCGGCAGGGCGGGGCGGGGTGAGGTGCTCAGATGTGTGTTCCCTAAGGGGTGGTCCGGAGGGCGATCAGCTCGCAGAGCACAGCCGCCTCAGATATTCTCAAACTGTTGGGGTGTGATCCTCACGGCGGGTCAGAAAGAGCGCGGAGTGGTCCTCATAGGCTGTCGGCGGGAGGGGCTGCTGCAGGTGGGGAGTGGTGCTCGGCCATTGGGCGGGCAGACAGAAGGCCAGGGCAGCACTGGCAACTGCAACGCGCCTCATGTCGGAGAGCGACCGTGCCTCGTTCGCCGCTTATGAGGTAGAGTTTGTTGTAGAGATTACGTGATCGCTCTCTACGACCACGCTTGCGTGGATACGTGGCTGGCAGGCTGACTCGTGTGCGGGGTAACCCGCGCACGGTGAAGCTTCACGGGTTCGAGTCGCCAAACATTAACCCCTAAACGGCTACCGAAACGGGGTGCCCGGAAGGGCGATATCACGGCGGCCTAACCTGTGCCTCCGTGTGCTCGCCACATACCCCCTGCTGCCCGAGGGTCGTGTTAGCACTTTATTGGGTACATACAGAGGCGGTGGGAAGCCACCACGTTCCCTTCAAAATTTCCGCCACAGAGCTCCGGAGCGCGCTCTGCACGAGGGGGCGCGGTTTCGTCTTTCGATCCCAGAGACAGTCGTCGCACGTCGGCGCCCCAGTGAGGTCCGCCGTCATAGCTGTAGCACGCTACTAGACACACTGCCTCCAAGTTGAGCGGTGGAAAATTGTGACCACCCCGAAGCCACGCACCGAAGCGCCGGCGTCCCCCTCTGGCAATCTGCCACCGACAGCAACACGCCTTTGATCACCGGCTGCTTGCGCTCCGCATACTCTCAAGAAGCTGTTGGTTGTGTGGCTGTGCTACTTCTATCAGCCTTTCCTCATGCACAATGTTGCCGTTGAGCTACGAGGCTGCAACCCGTCGTCATTTGAGTTTGCTGCTGCCAGCCACACACAGCGCGTCCCTGCTGCACGAATGGTTGGACAGGTGTGAAAACAACACCTCGTGGGGGCGGCACCGCAGGCGTCCATTGAGGGGTCCAGGTGATAGCCCTGGGCGGACAATCCATACGCCTAGTTGGACTTCAGATCGCCCGATCGCGTCCCGGTGAACTGATGTCGGATTTGTGACGCCGCTGCACCGCGCCGCGGCCAGGGGGCCTCCGGAGGCTGAGGATGGCCGTGGCGGACCTAGACGAGCTCTGGGAGGTAAAGTGTCAGTGTATATATTGTAGAGGCTGACCATGTGCACAAATATCTCTCACTCTAGCTAAGCCAGGGGAGGCTGTTCTGGGCGTCCACACGGCTTGCACCGGTGACCCTCGCGACAAAGCGAGCGCGTCCGGCAGAGCGACTGAAGAATCGAGGACAGAGTCAAAAATCCCGGTTGTTTTGTGCATGTTTTGAGATCGCGACCGAGCTCCGGCTCGCCACGCCCACGGCGTCGGAGGACGCCACCGTCGCCTACACTCCTCTGCGTCCCTACGTGCCTGTCTTTTTACCGGACCTTCTTTTTCTTTATTGGGACGGCCTGCAAATATTGAAATAAGCGTGGGTTGCTGAATGAATAAAAACAGCCCTCCGCACTCGTCAGCAGGACGGACGACCCCGGCTAGTCGCCGACCACACCCACAAAGAACCCTGCACAAAGATCGCAAGGGCGGGGACCTGTTCCTTTTTACCCACCTCACAGTAGAGAGCTGTGAGTTTATTTATTTATTTAGCAGGCCGGAAGTCTGCGAGGCTGCAACCACGGCGATTCCGATGAAGCGAACGTCGCGCCTGCTCGTCGCAGCCGTGGCCGTGCTGGGCGTGCTGCTCGCCACCGCCGGCTTCACGTCCGAGCCTGGGGCCGAGGCTGCGACCGCCGCTTTTATCCTCGACATTCTGCCACAGCTCATGGGCGGGCCGCCGAAAAACTCGTTCCCACGGCTGAGTCGATGTCCGCATTGCATGCGAGCGGAGGCCAGCGTCGGTTCGTCGGCGCAGCTCCGCCCCCTGCCCGCGGACATTGACGCGCATGATCCGGACTGGCAGCAGCGGCTGCAGGCCGTGATGCACTCGGAGCCGGCGGTCGTTCGCGGTCTCCAGTATGTCGAGTCCCGGCGCTTCGGCAACATGAGCGGGCTCAACGTGCCGCGACTGCGGGAGCTGTACCGCGGCCGGTCGGTCACAACCTTCACGCACATGACCCACGACACCTCCGCCGTCGACATGTCGTTCGACGACTTTGCCGACCGGATGAAGGATGAGGAGGAGATGCTCTATGCGCGGGCGATGCCAGACGTCACCGGAGCCTTCAACAACTTTGACCTAGACTGGGTAGCTGGCACGCTATGGGGCCGGCTCTGGTCGTGGAGGTTCACCCAGTTCACTGGCGGCAAGCCCCTCCAAGGCAGGATCGGGCTCGGCTTTGTCGGCAGCAAGCACGTGTGGACGCAGGCTCACTGCGATGTTGGCTCGAGCTCCTTCCTGATGCTGCACGGGCGGAAGCGGTGGGTCTTCTTCAGCCCGACGCAGACCCGATGGATGTACCCCTACGGCCAGTACCGCAACGTCGCGTACAATGCCGGCCTCGACGTGTTCGCTCCCAACCTTACCGAGGTGCCGCTCTTTGCGAACGTGCGTGGCTACGAGGTGGTGCTGCAGCCAGGTGTGCGGCGCCTCCACCCGCCAGCGGCCAGCGCCTCCCCCCGCCAGTGGCCAGCGCCTCCACTGCCAGCGGCCAGTGCGGCCACAGCGCACAACGTGCGCGGCGCGCGTCGTGTGCGCCGTAGACACCTGCTGCCCGGCCCCTGCCGCGGCTGCCGCGCTGCTCACTAGCGGGCCATGTGTCGCAGGCGACGTGCTCTTCTTCCCCTCCTTTTGGTGGCACGGCGTGCAGAACCTCGACGACGAGACGGTCGCCGTCGACCTCCCCTTAATCGACATTCTCGGCAGCTGGCGGCGCAACGCAATCTTCACTCTGACATCGCTCCTCAATCCGAATGTTATCGGGGACTCGATTGGCGCCCTATTGACAGGCGGCAGCCTGCGCGGCGTCTTCTTTGCAGGCTATCGCAAGGAGGGCCTGAAGGAGGGCGAGTGAGGTACCTGGGCGACGCGGTGGGAAAGGCAGGCTTCCCAGCGCCTCACCCGCATCATGCGCTCGGAACCACTGAGCACTTGTGCTCCTCTCTTGTTGTGCGTCTTGCGAAACACTGACTTGAGTCACAGAGCGGTGCGACAACTACATACTCTCTCGCCCTGCGTGTGACTAGCCGGTGTGTGTGAACTGTGTGTGAGTGTTGTCTGTGTGTTCACACTTTGTGTGTTGACTTCATCTTCCACAACTGTCTCACAAGCCGAAAAAAATCTCCCGCATGTCGTCCCCACAGAATCCTACACATCTCGCCGCGACAGACGCCGCCGACCCCCACAGTACCGACAGACGCTCCCCCACACAAGTCCTAGCGAGAGTGGGGCGATGCCGAGTACGCCGCATGACCCAGCCACAGAGTCTCGCCTCGCGGGCGGGCGGCCGCGTCAGCCGAGCCAGAAGCCGGTGGTGCCGGCGCCGCGAGCCTTGAGCGCCTGCCAGCTCTCGTGGCACTCCTTGACCACCTCAGCCGCGCGCGCGGCCGAGGTGGGCGTGTCGGAGGCGAGCTTGTTCTCGGGCTTGCCGTCGGTCGTCTTGTACCTCTTGAGCCACTCGACGAGCTTCGGCACGACGCCGGCGGGCAGGTCGGCGGCGGAGGAGGCGGAAGCGGCGAGCGGATCTTCGGCGTCGACGACGATGATCTTGTGGTCGAGCTCACCTATTCACAGCTCCGTGACGACTCCGGATCAGAGGGGCGGCGGCGGCGAGGGCGTCGAGGGGGGGCTGACCCTGGTCGATGAGCTCGAGGTCGCCCAGGATCTTGACCTTTCGCATCTCGCCAACCTTGCAGGTGCGCGAGGAGAGGTCCATCACGTCGAGCGGGTCGTTGTCGCCGACCGTGCCTATGCGCACGCTCCGAGGCGGCTGAAGGAGGCCGCCCCCACGGCGCAGCGGAGCCGTGGCCGCCGAGTTGTGCTGTGCCGTTGAAGCCCTTCTTGGCGGGGTCCTCCCATGTCTGGGGCAGCATGCCGTAGTTGAAGAAGGAGGCGCCGTACGTGTAGTAGCGCAGCGCGCCCTTCTTGGTGTCCTGCATGATCGGGTTGAAGGGCTTCTCTTTTTGCACCTGCACGGACAGACGCGCGTCAAGGAAGAAGGAGGGGCGTGGACGCGGGGCTGCTCCTCGGGCACCTCGAGCTTTGCTGTGGCGCCGCGCGGGATCTCGCACACAAAGTTGACGAAAGACGGGTCGCTCGCTGTCGGGTAGAGGGCGAGGTTGTGCCACGGCGAGATCTGCGCCCCGTCGGCGCCGACGAAATGGGCGGTGAAGGCAACCTTGCCGAAGGGCTGCTCGGCCGAGCTGCGCATGTTTGGCGCGAGCGGCAGCCCTCCGAGCTGCTTCGAGTACGGCACCCAGTCGCCCGTCTTTTGGCGGATGTAGTAGTCCGAGACGATCTCCCACCCCTTTTGCACCATGAAGCCGGGCGGGATGCACTTGGAGGCGATCAGGTCGGAAGGGATGGTCGGCGGGCACGGCTTGGCGGCGAGGGCGGCGAGCTTGCGCATCTTGGAGCCCGAGATGGAGATGAAGTCGTCGGGGCGCGACTCGTCCTTGCCGCGCATCGTGTGGTCCTTCTTGTCGTAGTACACCTTGCTGAAGCCGAGGAACTGCATGCCACCCACGCCAGGCGACGACATGAGCGCGTACCGGCCGTGGTCCGGGTGGTAGATGTCGTCTCCCTCCTCGTGGCCAGGCCCGTCCGACGAGTAGGGCATGCCCGCCGGGTCGCGGCCGACGGTGAAGTAAGAGGCGCCGCCCGCGCGGCGCGACTTAGCGTGGAACTGAACCTCCGTCGGGCCCGCGTAGATCATCGGCGAGGGCCAGATGGCCATCACGGTCCAGTCGGGGTGCAGCTCGCCCGCCGCCATCACCTCCTGGTGCTGCTTGACGCGCACGTCCAGCGGCACGTCGGACGCCTTGGTCCACCCACCGAGCGGTGAGAGCCACAGCACGGGCTTCTTGTACCCGCGCGCCATCAGCTTCTGCCGCGAGTCCTTCATCAGGAAGGCGTGGCCCGCGTGCGTCGGGTTGCGCGTCTGGAAGGCGTACACCACGTCGGCGCCCTTCGCCTTGAAGGCGGCCCGCAGCTCCTCCGCGGTCAGGCGGTACGCGTCCAGCCCGTCGTTGTACGTGATCTTGCCGAGCAGCTCGACCTCGCCGCCGACCGCGTAGTCCTTGCCCGGCTTGAGCAGCTCCTTGACGTACGGGTGCTCGTCGTCCGTCATGCCGAAGGTGCGGTGAATCAGCTCTCGCACGCGAAGCTCGTACACCTCGGGGCTGCGCAGGATAGCGAGAGCGACGCCCGCTGCGTTGGTGAGCGCGACCGCACCCGCGCCCGCGATCTGGCGGCGCGTGAAGTCGGTGACGGGCAACACGATCGGCACGGGCGAGGAGACGCGCTCGCGCGGGAAGGAGGACTGCATCCAGTCGGTGGTCGCCGAGTTGTAGTCGCCCGTCACGTTGTTCGGGTCGTGCAGCACCGAGTTGAAGTGCAGCGTCTGCACGAGCGTGCCCTCGCGCATGAAGCCGCGCAGAGGCGCCGCCCAGCCCTCGCCGACCACCTGGAGCCAGTTGACGTCGATGTCCGTCAGCGGCACCTTTGGCAGCGTCTCCGCCTCCTTGCGCCGCGCGAGCAGCGCCTCGGGCGCGGTGGTGATGCGGTTGATGTGCACCCCACCGTCCGGAGGCGTGAGGCCGTCCGGCATGGCGTGGCCGCTCAGCGCGCCGGCTGCGGTGAGGGCCATCACGAGCTGGTCGACACACTGCTCGACAGGCAGCTCCGAGTTCTTGAGCGTCAGCTCGGCATGCAGCGGCGCCTGTGCGGCAGTGATGGAAGACTGGCTGACCTACCATCCCTGGAGAGAGTGTGTGGTTTGTCGTGTCCCTCCACAGCCGACCCGTGTGCAGCTGGGAGAGGTGCAGGCAGAGGCGTCGACCTGTGTGGTGTCACCGGGCCCCGTGCGACCAGGTGCGACCAGGATGCACCGCCGGTCGCGAGCCGGCGGGCGAGGCTGCCGTGGGGTGGAGCGGAAGAGAGGGGGGAGGGGGAGAGGGGAGTGGTGGTGTCAGCGACGGCGGTGTGCGGCGGTGTGTGCCGCGGCGCCTCGTACGGCGCGTCGACGCCGGTGAAGCCCTTGATGAGCCCCTTGGCGACCTTCTTGTACAGGCCCTTCGGGTCGCGCGCTTGGACGACCGAGAGGGGCACGTCCATGAAGACCTCCATGAAGGGGATGCCCTATTCATCAACCGGACGCGGGTCATTACTTGCTCCGTCCTCCATGAAGGGGATGCCGTCGCAGCTCTCTCCTCGCAGCGAGGGGCCGACAGGCGGTGAGAGCTTGGGAGGTGAGAACTTGGGCGGTGGCCACGGCACGGGGCACGGGGCGGCCGGTGAGGCGTCGGTGGCAGCAGAGGCGGCAGGAGGGCGGCTGGGAGAGGATGGGCGAGGCTCTAGGTGCCTTCTTGTGTGGCGGAAAGGTCTAGCGAGTGCGGGTCGAGCGCGCGGGTGCGGCGGCGGTGCGGCGGTGTGTGGACGCTTCTCGGAAGCGGCGCCTGCTTCTCGTGCAGTGCGCGCGCGGCGTCGCGATCTTTGCGGTAGGGCGAGATGAGGGTGACCATGGTGATGACACCCGCCTCGGAGAAGAGGGCGGCCACGTGCGACGCGCGCCGGACGGACCTACGGGACATGTCCAGGAAGTGTCGTGGAAGTGGCGGGCCGGTGTCGGGCCGCTTGAGAGGCGGGCGGACTCGGCGCGGTCGTCGGGCGAGAAGCCGAGGTCCTTAGTGAGGCCGGTGCGCAGGTTGTCGCCGTCGATCCGGAAGACGTTCTTACCCAGCTTGTAGAGGAGACGGCGCTCGAGCGCCTGCAGAGGAGAGAGCTCCGAGAAGGGTCGGGGAAGGGTCGGGGAAGGGTTGGGCCGAGCTTGCAGAGGAGTCGGCGCTGCGCCTCGGCGATGGTGGTCTTGCCCGAGCCGGACAGGCCCGTCATCCAGAGCGTGATTCCCTTCTGGCCGATCACGCGCGAGCGGTTGAGGGCGTCGGCGCGGCACACCTGTGCACGCAGCCGCGGGGGAGAAGAGGAGGGTGGGTGGGAGAGGGAGGGCGGGAGGGAGGGTGGGGGAGGGAGGGCGGGTGAGAGGGGGAGAGGAGGCGGGCGGGAGAGGCGGCGGGCGAGGCGGGGGCGCGTGCTGGGGCGGGGCAGAGCAGTGCGTCTGCGGCGAGCGCCTGGCCCGGCTTGCACTCTGCGATGTTGACCATGTCCCTGGCGAGCATCTTGGTGCGATGCCTCGCGACCACCTCGGCGTCGTCCGGCTGCGACGCCGCGGGCGCGGCCGCGATCGACGGGCACTCCGGGATCTTTGGACAAGACAGCTCGCACGCAGGGCACGGCTTGTGCTGGCACTCGGGGCAGGCGGGGCAGGCGGGACACTTGCTGACGGCGATTTGCGCGGCTCGGCTTGCGACGTCGGCCACGTTGACTGGAGGCGAGGCCTTCTCGCACGGCGCGCAGGCCTTGCAGGGCAGCAGCCGCGGGTAGGCGATCATGCAAACGACGACGCCCGCGGCAAAGGAGAGGAACATCGAGAACCGCCACCGCTGCAGCGTCTTCTGGCGGTAGCGATAGCTGCCCGGGAGGTCCTCGGCGTCCACAGGAGAGTAGTGGTGGCTCGACATATTGCGGGCGGGCACCAGTCCCAGTCCCGCAACCACAGGCCACACACAGCGCCTTAGCACGAGTTCTACGCGGCGTGCAAGTTCCGTGGGAAAAAAATGGAACACCCAAGTGCTCCAAGTGCTCCATCCTAGTGTTGCGCAGCTATGAACAGGAGCGAGTCCGCGCTGCGCTAGGCTCAGACGGCGAGTTCGCGCTGCGCTAGGCTCAGACGGCGAGTTCGCGCTGCGCTAGGCTCCGAGTTCGCGCTGCGGGCTACGGAAGACTACACGAGCTCGAGCCTTAGCAACGAGTTCTACGCGGCGTGCAAGTTCTTAGTAAAAATAAAGCACGCGTTTGCTGCTCCCGCTAGAGCTGGGAGGGTGCGGAACGATGGACCCGGCAACCAACCTGGCCAGGGACATAGCGGTGAACACTCTGGCGGGACTACAACACCCGGCTGCAGCGGTGAGGAGGGCGTACACCATCCGGATGGAGGAGGCCACGCGTGAACAACCGATGGGGGGGGATGACTCGGCGACGCGGGGGGAGGATACGGTGCGAGGCCTCGCTAACGTGCAGCTCCACCGGGGACGTCAGGACCCTCCCCCTGTGTGCGAGTGCCTGGAGAACTCGTGCGGGAGGAGAGGGCGAAGTGCGCCCCCCTCTCTCACAACGGGCGACAGAGATCCTGGAAGTGGCGCCGCCGCCCGGCCCCCCTGCCCTCCGGATTGTCTTGAGCGAACACAGGCCAAAGGGTGGGAGACAGGTGGTGGTGAGTGTGGGGAGGGGTACCAAGTGGAGTGACGCTGGCATACGTTTTTGCAAGAAGGGATGAGTGGGGGAGCGCCCGCCCGCACCCCCTGCCAGCAAACACGAAAACGTCGGCCTTCTCAATGCATGGGCGTGCCATCACTGCGGACCGATTTGGAGCCTAACACCTCTCGCGCGCAAGGCGCGTTGCAGAGGATCCGCCTAACCCGCTCGTCCCGCTCCGCCGCTCCGCCCGATTCGCCCGCCCCGCCTCGCCTCCCCGCCCCGCTGCCCGCGCCGTCGCCCGCCCTCCGCCCGTCCGCCCGCCCACCTGCCCGCCTGGAGCAGTGGCAGTGGAAGATGTTGAACAGCACGGCGATCGTGCGCAAGATCGTGAACGACGTCCTCGTCCGGGGCTACGCAGTCAAGCTTGCGAGGGACCGGTGGGCCAGCTACCAGGAGGCCGTTGTGGGGAAGTTCGCAGCGAGCGTGACAGAGCTGCAGAAGGTACCGCTGCGCGTCCTTGTGGTTACATATGTGGATAACTTCGAGCGTTGCGTGAACAGTTGGGCCGATAATGTCCAGAAGCTGAGGGCGGACCCAGCGGGCGATCACTTCGACTTTGCCTTCTTCCACTTCGACTCCAACAACAGCCTGTATCAGAGGCAAGATTGGTACACCCACCCATCTGTTAAAATCAGGCATGTGGGCATTGGTTGCCCTAGCATGTTCTGGTTCATGCTGAACTTCTCCTTCGTCAAGACGTACGACTACGTCTGGATGAGCGACGGGGACATGCACCTGGGCTTCTTCTCTTGGAGCGTCTACCGGGTCGCCTTGGTGAAGCTCAGGCCTCTGGTCTCGCAGCCTGCGATTCTGCCCGCCTTCGCGGGCGGCTTATCCACGGGGGTGCCCATACTTCGCATGACGGGAGTCCGCATGAGGCAGAGGCCCTCCTGGCGAGGGAGGTAATCCGCAGCGAGGTGATGATGCCAATGCTCTCGGTGCGCGTCTGGAAGGCATTGCACCAGAGGCTCGCAGGAAACGACCAGCACAACATGTGGTTCACCGACGCTTTCTGGGACTTCGTCGCATTCGCAGGCAAGGGGAGCTGCAAAACGACCGGGCCCTTGCTCGTGGAAGCGTCGCCAGCCCGGCATCTGAACTGGCAGTCGCTCAAGTCCGCCACTGGAAACTCCACGAAGTGCACTTCGTCCAGAAACGGCGGGCGCGCCTTCGCCCAGAACGACCGCCCCTTGGGGACCAAGGAGTTGACGCTTGCGGGGGAGGGCTCGCAGGGCTACTGCGACAAGGCGAACAAGAGTCTGCCCAGGCTCGCGAGGCGGAAAATGGGACAGTGCGGTTTAATCCGTGGCCCGTGGCGGGAGTGGAGGGTGTAGGCTGTCGGAGCAATGAGTGCCGGTGGACCTCCCTCCCCCCTCTGATTGACTATCCGTTGGAATCGTCGGCAGCGTGTATGGATAGCGGGGCCGTTGGAGTGTTGCGGCCATCTTCGGGGCCGATAGCCATGCCGGCGCGGATGGACAGGTTCGACTGACCAACATACCAACACACCAACACACCAACACACCAACGCCCAGTGCATGAATTTGGGCCGGCCAGAGTTGCACTTCCGAAGGCCCATGCTGCGAGAACACGCCCGGCACGTCGACTGTGACCTGCCAGAGCAGGGGCCATGTGTACCACGAACCCCGCCTTCAGGAGCTGTACAGTGAAGGTCAGAGAGGCTCGATCCCGGAGCCACCTCGTTGTGTTGAAATCGGAGTCAAGTTCCAATGAGGCGCCATGTGTACCACGAACACCACAATGAAGAGGAACACCGTGTGCATGCGACCCGTCTACAGAAGCAGAGGGGCACTACGGCAGGTATGCAGCTATCTTGCCCCCAACAAGAAGCACTGTCCTCGGTGCACAACCAAGGAGTCGGGATCCAACTAGGCAATGTGGTTGTCCTGGCTGATGAGCCGCCAGCGAATTATGTGGGACAGCCCCAATGTTGCGGGGCCACAAGCCACCGACCGGACCTGCGCCCCTTGGTCTTCTTCGGCGAGCGGACCTGCGTCGGGTGCGGGCGTCGGGTGCGGGCTATGGACTATGGTGCAGTCTAGCGCAGCGCCCCCTCGGCGGCTGGGATATCCCTCCCTCCCTTGGGCTGACCGTTTTCTTTCTTTGCTCTATGACCGTGTGGGGGGAGGGGGTGTTGGTGCGGGGCGCGTGGCGTGTGCGGCGCGTGTTACACTGACCGTGTGTTTAGTCACTCTAGATAGATATGACATCTTCACGCAGTGACCGACACGTGCGCGGGCGCATCGGCCATCGCTGCCGAGGCTCTGCGTAGACGCCGTTTATGCATTGTGCTCTCCACGAATGCCCAACTAAACTATCCGTGTTGAGTGTCCACACTCTTTTGTCCGGCAGGACGCGGGTGATGCAGGTGATGCCGAGGGCGGCTGCGCGGCGAGCCATTCGTCGAGCCTCGCGCGGACCTGCCGCATGGAGGGCCTCTCCTCCTCGTCCGGCTTCGTGCAGCGGCTCACCAGCTCGGAGAGGGCAGCCGGCCAGTGCGGCGAGAGGGCGGGCGTGGCGAACCTGGCGAAGAAGCAGTCTGCGCCCGTCCACGCAAAGGGCGCCTCGGCAAGGTAGCTCCAGAGCTGCGCCAAGGGCGGGAGCGGCTGCGCCGCCTTGAGCGCGCGGTAGAGCAGCACCCCGAAGGCGTACGTGTCGACGCCCGCCCCGAACGGACGGCAGTGGAACACCTGCGGCGAGGTTGTAGAGAGAGACGGAGGCGAGAATCGGAGCCCGGGGTTGCGAGCCCGAGATTGAGAGACCGCGTGGAGAACACCTCTGGCGACATGTACTCGTAGACGCCCACGCGCTGCTCCGCCTGGAAAGTGGTGCGCACCGCTGCGGCCGCGCCTCCGCCCTCTCCTGCATGCTCTCCGCCTTCGGCCCCGAGGCCCTCGAGGCGGACCGAGAGGCCGAAGTCGACAAGCCTAGGTGTAGAAAGAGGCATACGCGGGTGTGTGAACAACAAACAAGAGCAGGGAGAGAAGAGAGGGCGGGGTTCGAGAGACGAGGTACGCGCCTTGCGCGCGGCTGGCGCGGCTGGCCCGGCTGCTCCTCGCGGACGACGATGTTTGTCTCCTTGATGTCTCGGTGCACGAGCCCTCTTGCATGAAGCGCCTCCACCTGGCGGCGGTCGGTGAGGGTTACTCTGTACTGAGCGGAGAAGGGAAGGCGGCGAGGGCGGTGAGTCGGGCGGTGGTTTTGAGCAGAAGGGTGTGAGGCGCCTCGGCCGCCACGTCGCGCAGCAGGCTGGCCACGGTGCGGAGGGGGGGCGAGGCGCGGAGGAGGCGCAGCATGTGCTGCCCCTCGATGAGGCCTAATCTCGAACGATCTCGGGGGTGATCTCGGACAATCTCGCGCAGCAGCGTGCCGCCGCGACGAAAGGAGGGCCCATCACGACGAAGCCTCGCAGGCCGCCCGCCTCGGCGGCGAAGCCGTGCGCGCGGTAGAGCGGTTCGAGTGGTGGTCCGACGATGGAGCCGCCGCTGCCCCTGATGATGCTGCCGCTGCCACTGCCGGTGATGGAGTAGCTGGTGGCGCCCTTGCCAGAGATGGCGAGCAGCGCCGTGACCTCGAGCCGGAAGCACTCCGCGTCCATCGGCGAAATCTCGGGTGCTCTCGGGCAGTCTGCGCGTCCGTCGGCCCGGAGCGGCTGATCGCCGGGAGCGGCGAGGGTCGAGGCGAGGGCGACGGGCCGCCGGGTGAGCTTGAGGGCGAGCACCTGCGGCGCAGGCGGTAAGTCATGCGGGGGCGCGGAGACGGTCAACCTGTGCTGGTCTCATGTCATGTGCGCTTTGGGCGGCCTATCTTCTGCTCTCACACCTCCCCGGAGTCACGCCTCCTTACGCGCCAGACAATAGCAAACTGGCCGAGCCCGAGGGGGCGGAGGAGCTCGTAGTCGTCGATCCGGGAGGCGCGCTCGGGCGAAGCCAGTTCCGCCATGCTCAGCGGCGGCAGCATGCAGTCTCCTGCCGCGCGCGCGGCTGGCGCAAGCGCGCTCGGGGGCAGATACCGCACGGCTTGCGCGGCGGCGTCGCGCTCGGCCTCACGCCTGCTCGCGCCCCACCCGTCGCTCCATCTCTCGAGCAGCTCTGCTAGGGCCGCGTCCGTTGGGCTGGCCCCGTGCAGCAGCCGCCGCTCGTTCGGCGCCCGCCCGACGCCCGTCCTCACGGCATTGGCAAACATCTTGCCGTCGTGCACCGACCACTGTTGCCCCCTCGCTCCCAACCCATTCACCTCGACGGCCTCCCAGGAAGAGCGGTCCGAAGCGGCGGCCGTTGGGTCGTTGCCCGGTGCCCACGCCCAGTCCTGCGCACGCTTCCGCCAGTCCTTCTTGCCGCTGCCCGGATGTGGCCTGGCCCGCGCTCGCCGCTGCTCGGCGATATGTTGAGCGAAGGCGTTTCCGTCGTGCACCGTCCAGTCTCGCTCCATGCGCATGAAGGCAGGCGAGCAATCAACGTCAATCAGGGAACGGCGCAATGGCGGTGGCGCACGAGCAACCTGGCAGCTCGCGGCGTTCGCCGAGAGCCGCGGCACCACGGCCGACGCCTACCGCGAGCGCTTCGCCCCTAGGCCCAGAAGATGCCTCCGAGCTCGGCGGCGGAGCTGCGGAGAGGAGGCCACTTGCGTGACTGGATTACGGTTTTCTTTTTCGTCATTGGGCGGGTCGGCGCTTGTTGTCCACCACACTCAACAGATCTCCATGGCAGCGGTGGCGGGCGACGCCGACAATACATACATCAACAAGCAGGCGCGCAAGATGCGTACCAACAGGGTCAACTCCCCTGAGCGTGCCAACTGGAGGAGAATTTGTTTTTCTGGGTGTTTTGGCTTGTGCGAATCGATGTACGATGAGCGCAGTACGATGAGCGCAGCGGCGACCGGAGCGAGCGCGACACCGCCGGAGGTTTCCACTGCGCCGCACACCGCACTAACTGCGCAGACACACTCGACGCAGACACTAGCGGTCCCGCCTACTGGTCGATCAAGCCTACTGGTCGAGTAGCACAGGCAGTAGCTCGCAAAGGCATTGACTTGCGCCCGGGTTCCGGCCGAGCCCGTTCCCGCAGTTAGAGCAGAAGTGCACGACATCTTTGGCGTTGTCTAAGCAGCCTGGAACGAGGAGAGGAATGCAGCACCCGACAGTGGCAGTGAAGGCGGCTGCCTCAGCAAACTCGGGCAACGCATTGGTGACGCCCACATGCCCACAGGAAGCGCACCGGGTCCGCTGCGAGGTGCGACCCCACGGATATCTGTCATACTCCTTCTGGGATCTGGCTTCTGCAGCTCGATCGACCTCGGCCGCCCGGATGGTCGCCGCATCAACTCCCGTTGCCTTCGCGCGTTCGATGGCTGAAGCGAGCTTCCCAACATCAATGCGCGTCACACCAATCCTCGCTACCCAACGCGGCCAAAGGATATCCACCTCGAGAACCTCGAGAACACCTATGTTGGTTTTTTTCTTTTCTCCGACAGGCGCGACACACATGGATCGCATCGCAACGGGCGAGTCGCTCTCCTCGCTGCGCAAGCGTCTGGCGCACAAGCACGAGCTCACCGAGGAGCGTCCGCGCGCCTCTTGCTGCGCCGGGCGCACGCGCTCAGCCCGCCGCCGGTTGCTCGTAGGCGACTCGCCGCGACGCGAGCAAGGTCAAGGCCCAGATTAGCGGGTTGCGCGCGATGCAGAAGTCCGCCGACGAGGCTGCGAAAGCCGACTTCATGCGGGACATCGCGAGCATCCGGCGCCAGACCGACGAGGCGCGCATTCAGCTCGAGGAGAGGCGCAGAAAGGCCGACGAGAAGGAGGCGTCGCTGGCAGAGGTGCGCGCGCAGCTGGACGAGCTGCAGGCGCGGAAGCGGGAGAAGATGCGCGAGGCGAGGGAGCAGAGAGAAGCGCGCCTGGTCCCTCTCCGGGGTGAAAACGAGCGATTGTACAACAAACTGATGGCTGCGGAGAAGGATCAGTATAATACGCACACATGAGGGATGCTCTTCAATCGTACTGTTAAATCTACGTTCGTGCTTCCACGTCGACCATCACTCATCACGACTTGGGCCTCAGCCCGTGTGAGATCCTGCTGCTGCTCGCTGAAACTCACTCCTCTCTGTCCTCGCACATATCGCTTAGATCGGTCCACCGGCCGCTTGTCCGCTTTCGCCTTTCAAAGAGCCCCTTTCCCGCCGCGCTTTTTCGTCGACCTCGAGGCGGCTCCGCCGCTATCGAGTATCGTCGCGCGCGCACTCTCCGCACTGCGTCGCTATTCCTTGGGACACACCATCGACTCACAAAGCAATCAGTCTTTGGCACGCACGCCTCCCCGCGGCTTGCGGCCTCTGCGGGGGAGCGTTGCCGTTGGGCGCGCGCAGCCAGCGTCCGCTTGCGCGCCCTAAGACACCAAGCCCATGTGCGCAGGCGTTTGCCCGGTCAGTCCGTCGAGCCCCATCGCCAGCGCCGCGTTTGCCTGCCTCAGCCTGTCCTCGAGCGCCTTGTGGCGCGCCGCGTGGGCCGCGTCCGAGTCAGAGATACCGGCGATGAGCTTCGAGAGCTGCGCCTTGTGCTTAGCGATGAGCTCCTCCTGCTTGGCATTGGCCTCCTTCGTTAGCTCCTGTCAGGGGCGAGGCCCTACCGTCATGGGTGCGCCACGCTTCGCAGTGGCTCAGAGGCGCGGCTCTCACCTCGCGCGTCACGTTGACCGCCACCTCGACCGCCTGCTCCACCTCAGCGCCAGCCCGCGTGGCCACTTCGAGCTGTGCGCTCGCCACCGTCTTTGCGAGCTCCGCCTGGTGCACGAGCCGCAGCCGCGCCTCCGTCTCCGCCATCGCCTCTGCCTGAGCGGTATGCGCCTCTTCCTCCGCTTGCCGCAGCCGCGCCACGGCGTCCTCCTCCGCCTGCCGGAGCTTGGCCGCCGAGAGGTCGACAGACGCGGCGTGCTGCTCCCGGAGCCGCTCCATCTGCTCCTCCAGCTCGGCCCTCTCCTTCTCCCGCTCCTTCTCGAGCACCGCAAAGGCGGCGTCGTGCTGGCCCTGCTGCTGTCGCAACGCCGCCTCGTGGGCCTCCCTCGCCTCCTGCAGCGCCTGCTCGAGCTTGCGGGCGGTCGCCTGGAGCGCCTCTGCCGTGGCGCTGTGCTGTTCTTTGAGCGATCGGACCTCCTCCTCGCGGTCGGCCGCCTGCTGTGCCCGCTCCACCTCGAGCGCATTGATGGTCGACAGGTGCCGCTCGTTCTGCCTCTGCTCCTTCTCACACGACAGCCGACCCTGCTCCCGATCCCGCTCGAGCGCCGCGACGGCCGCGGCGTGCTGCTCGTGCTGCATCCGCATCGCCTCCTCGTGCTCCGCCCTCTCCGCCTCTCGCTCCTTCTTAATCGCCGCCACCGTCTCTGTGAGCGCCGCGACGGTCGCGTCGTGCTTCGCTTGCTGCTGCCGGATCGTCTCCCCGTGCTCCACTGCATCCCGCTCCCGCTGCTGGTCGAGCGAGCGGATCGCATCCTCGCGCTCCAGGTTCGTCCGCTCCCGCTCCCGCTCGCGCGCCGCGTCCATCTCTGCGCGCGCGGCGGCTGCAGAAGTCTCTCTCTCCCATGCCTGGTCCTTGAGCTGGAGGGAGCCTTGCTCGAGCGCCGCAATAGCCCCTTTGAGCGCCGCAACCTCGGCGCCTTGATGCTCCTTGAGTGCCGCGATATCTGTACTATGCTGCTCCCTGAGCCGTCGCTGCTCCGCCTCAAACCGATCCCTCTCTACCGAGGCTGCCTCCGACACCGCCTTTTCAACCTCATCGCTGCACTCCTGCGCAAACTCGGCCGCGGCCTGCTCGATCGCCTCCGTGCGGGCGGCGGACACCGCCTCGTTGAGGGCAGTCGCATGCGCCTCCTCCATCTCCTTGATCCGTTCCGTCAGAATGCTGACGGTGGCCGCGTCATCGCCGGCGAGACGACTCGCCATGGTTTGGGCGTCGGCGGGCGCTTCGCTTCAACGTTCCAGCCAGCGCGTTTGGCCGCGACGGCCGCTGTGCATGAGCGAGATTGGGGAAGCCTCCGGTGCTGGCGGCGTCGCCCTGTCTGCGGCAGGCGCCCTGTCCCGGCTGCACGCCGAGCGCCTTGCCAAAAATGTCCCGCTCAGTGCGAGCGAGCTCTACAATCCCGCGCTGACTCCCTCCAGCGTGCTGGGCCGCTTCCTCGAGTCGTGGCCGAGCATCTTTGTTCTCTGCTACAAGGAGACCTGCGATGCGCACCGCCACTCGGGCGCCGCTGATGGGAGACGTGTGTGGTGGCAGTCGATCCAGCCGCGAGTCGTCGTCTTTGACGGAGCCGAGGTGGACGCGCGGCACACCGACGCCGTCCGCTGGGCCGGCTGCGACCTGCCGGACGCACCAGCCGGCCGGAGCGGCGCCCCTCCGACGCGAGAGCCGTGCACCTTTGCACAGCCTAGCGGCGGTGCGGACTGGAGGCGCACCTCAAAGCACCGGCTGCTCGCGACGCTGGCGCATCTCGCGCTGGTCGAGGAGGCGGAGAGGCGCAACCTCTCTCGGGTCCGCTCCTCCTCCCTCGGGGCGAGCGGCTGGCCTGTCCATCACCGCCGGTGCGCACCCCGTCCCCAGGTGTTGATCCTCGAGGCAGACGCGGTGCCCTCGCTCGCCAACGAGGAGCTCAGCCTCGAGCCGAGCCGTGCGGCCGCCCTCGGCGCTCGGTTGAGCGCTGCCTTTGCATCGCGCCACCCGTGGTCCGTCCTCCGGCTCAGCGGGATGTTCTACTCGCGTGAATTTGCTCGCCCGCTCTCACCGCAAGCGAGGCGCGGCGGGAGGCGCCGCTCCTGCTCTCCGCAGTGCCAGTGCACGCCCTGGGCAGGGCTCGCGGCGACGGAGGCCGCCACGAGCAGCTACCCGCTCGCGTGCGAGGTTGCGCCCGATCCGAACCCCTCCGACACCGTCCTGCCGATGCTCGAGCGGCTCGGCCGCTGGTGCGACGTGCGGGACACCTCCGCCTACGCCGTCCACCGGAGGGCCTACCCCGCCTTCACGAGCTACCTGCGGCGGCTCCTCGTGCGGCCGGCGTGGCTGCGCGACGCTGCAAACAACGCGCCGCCCATCGACGTCTGGCTGCCGCACGCGCTGCCCTCCGTCTACCTGCTTCCCACCCTGGTCTCGCAGCCCTCCTTTGCAAACGACTCGCAGGGTGCCACGGCGCTTATGCGGCAGACGAGCGCCCGCCAGTTCATGAGGCTCTGCTCGGGGGGAGGAGGGGGCAGCGGGGTGGATGCGGCGCCCGAGGGCGGCGGCCGGCAGCGGCGAAAGATGAAGCTCTCCGCCTTTGCAACCAGGCACATCTACCTGCTGAGCGATCGAGAGGTGGCGGCGGCGGCGTGAGGGATGGGCCGGCGGCAACGTTTGGAGTGCTTGGCTGCCTGGCTGCCTGGCTGCGGCGGTGCGGTCACGCACGCACCACGCTGCCGGTCCCGCTCCTGGCGGATGCGCGGCGGTCTTTTGAGCCCCGGGTTTGGCGCGCGAGGCTTTTTTTCTTTTTTCCGGACATTCTTTTCTTTTGAGCTAGCTTTCGATGTTGTGAAACAAACGCAAGGCGGACATGGCATATCGCTCTCGCGCGTACAAAAAATTTCTTTTCTTTTGAGCTAGCTTTCGATGTTGTGAAACAAACGCAAGGCATATAGCACCAAAAATTTCTTTTTTTCCGGCCATAAGGTATCGGCAACCGGAGTGGGCAATGGGCAGACGCTCTAGCGTCGATTTGGGCCAGCCAGCCAGCGTTGAAGTCGACTTCGAGCGCGGCGGACGAGTCGATGGTGCGGAGGGTATCGCCTGTCCGACGTGGTGCGAGTTCATGGAGGACTCGCTCCACCACCCAGAGTGGGGCTACTACTCGGCTGCCCGCGTCGTCTTTGGCGAGTCGTCTGACGCCGCTGACTTTACCACCTTTCCCGTCTCGATGCGGCCCGCGTTTGGCGCGATGATCGCGGACCGGCTCCACGGCCTCTGGCTCGCCGCCGCCGGCGGGAGCGGCCCGTTTGTTGTCTGCGAGCTCGGCGCTGGCACCGGCGTGCTCGCCCATGACGTGCTGACGCACATGGCCGACCACCTCCCGCGCCTGTACGCCGTCGTGCAGTACGTGATCGCGGAGCGATCGGCGTCGCTGCGCTCGCTGCAGGCCGCAACCAACGAGCGCTTCGTGTGCGAGTCGAAGCTGCGAGTCGTCTGCGCCGACGCGAGAGACTTGGGCGGCGCGCGGCTGCGGCAGGAGCTGCAGGCCGCCGCGGCTGCACACTGCGCCTCTGGAGGCGAGGGCGAGGTTGCGCGTGTGCGGGGCGCGGTCCTCTCGAACGAGCTCCCCGACGCGTTTGGGGTCGAGCGCGCGCTTGTCGGCGCAGCGCTGCCGCGTGCCACCGCCGCCGAGGGGAGCAGCGCAGGGGCAGCGAGGCCGGCAGAGCTCCGGCTGCAGCGTGGCAGAGTGCTTCCGCTGCTCCGTGCGTGCCTGCCGCCTGATCTCCCCTCCTCTCCACCTCTCCCCCTCTCCGCCTCTGCTCTCCTCCTCTCCTCCTATCGCCACCTCGTGCCCCTCCTCCTGCCACACCTGAAGAGAGGTCCTCCGACCACATCGCAGAGGGGTCGCGACCACATCGCAGAGGGGTCGCGACCACATCGCCAGAGGGGTCGCGGCCAGGTCGAGCCAAGTGTTGCCCTGCAGGCGCCGCCGATTGCCGCCGGATCGTCGCGCAGAGCGGCGAGCCCCTCCCAGCGTGCCTCGAGCCCGCAGCCCTCTCCTCCTCCTCGCACGCGGCCCGCGCCGCTAGATGCTGGAGATGCAGAGCAGCCTTTGCACTCCATCTTCATTGCAACTGCGCCCGGACCCTCGTAGCGGGCAGAGTTGGACAGATCTCGAGGAGTACACACAGATGGACCCCCCAACCATCCACAGCAAAACTGACCCCGGAATTCATGCACACAGCGATGCCCTCAGCTTCCCTCTGGCCGTGCTCTAGGCTCGCGCCGCCCTCTCCGCCGCCCTCGGGCGGGGAGAGTGGGAGCTCGGGCTCGCAGGCAGCCAGCTGCTGGGCGAGGGTCCGCCCTCCTGGACACCTCCCAGTCACCTCCCAGACGCCGCCCTGCAGGCAGCCAGCTGCTGGGCGAGGCGGCGGACGCCCTGGACGAGTGGCTCGGCGGGGAGGGAGAGGGCGAGGGGGAGAGGGAGGGCGAGGGGTGGCTGCTGCTCAGCCGGCAGGCGTACTGCGCGCTCAAGGGCCGCTGCTGCCGGGCGGCGGCAAGTCCATGACACGTCCACGACTTGTCCATAGGCTTACTGCGCGCTCAAGGGCCGCTGCTGCCGGGCGGCGGCGGGGGTCAGCGAGGCTGCCGACGCGAGCGCACGGGGGGCAGAGGGCGGTGCGGCAGAGGGCGGTGCGGCAGAGGATAGCGGGCCGAAAGGCGGCGCGGCAGAGGGTGTTCCAGACGCTTTTGCCTTTGGGGGCGCGCTCGAGGCGAGCCGGCCGCCCGCGCGTCACGGAATGTGCTTCCATGAGTCTGCTGGAGCCCCTCCTTCGCCCTTCCTTCGCCCTTCCCTCAGGCGGCGCTGGACCGCGCATTGGTCCTCGGCGAGGCGTTCGAGGACGTTCGGCTGTCCGGCGAGGACGACGCGGGCGACGCCGCCGTCGACGAGGAGGCGCACCACCTCCGCAGATGGCTGCGCCTGCACGCGCCGCCGCTGCGCGCCGCCTTGCGGGGCCGGCCGGTGGGGGAGCGGCTCGAGCTGTACCCGAGCCCCGCCTTGCCTCGCCTCGCCGCCGGCCTCGCCAGCCTCCTCGACGAGGGGGGCGTCCTCACAATCGACTACGGCGCCGACGCGGCGACGCTGATTCGGTCGGCGCGCCGCGTCCCGCCGCGGCCGCCGCGAGCGGGCGTTGCCGCGGCTAGCCGCTCCTCCGCCTCCAACGTTTCCGAGCCCTCCGCCTCTGCCTCCGCCGCCGCCGCCGCCGTTTCTACCCGCGCCGTATCCTCGGGGATGCGGGTGCGATCCCGGCTGCCGGCGCCACCGGGCCATGGCGCGGCGCTCGCGCTCCGCCGCCCCGGCTGGTGCGACCTCACTGCCGATGTCGACTTCACCGAGCTCGCCGCCGCCGGCGAGGCACGCGGGCTGGCCACGCTCTTCTTCGGCCCGCAGACCGCGCTCGAGCGAGTGCCGTCGGAGACGTCGCACCTCGCGCCTAGGGCCGAGGTGGAGGAGGCGGAGGGGGGGGGGGAGGCGGAGGGGGTGGAGGAGGCAGCGCCGCGGGTGCGCGTGACGGACGGCTCGCCGCCGCTGCGCCGCGGAGTCTGCGAGGCCTTCTACGCGCTCGGCACCTTCGTGATGCTCGTGCAGGCGGAGAGAGAGGTAGGGAAGAGAAGGGAAGGGAAGAAGAGGGCAGCCCTCGTGCAGGCGACGCACGCGTTGCTACGCTCGTCTTAGAATCTCCTTCCAGTCCTTGGGACCGCTCTTCGAGTTGAGCGCGCCTCCGTTGCTTCTTTCGCAGGCGACGCCGCGCGTGGCGCAGCGCTGGCGCTGGCGCGTCGCCTCCTCGGCCTTGTACGGCGGCGGCCACCCGTCCCTCGGCGCCATGGCGGCATTGCACACGCTGCGCTCGCTAGATGCCTCTCGGAGTCCCGGCATTTTTCCAACTAGCACTCGAGACGGCATGCACTCGGCTGCATTCCAACGCAGTGCCGTCGCATTTGCCTCCTCAGCTCGCGCATTCTCGTCCACTAGTTTGCGCTCGCTCGCGAGGCTGGCGCTCGGGCACGCCCTCCTCCTCCTCGGCCGCGGGGACGCTGGGCGGAGGAAGGGTGGGGGCGAGGACTGCGAGGACGGCGCTGCGCCCTCCCTCCCGACAGAGAGGGACCTGGTCGCGTCGCTTGCAGACGCGCTCCTCCCCGCGCTGCCCTGCTTCCGCCTTCACTGGCGCGCCATCGCGCGAGGCGTCCTCCTCCTCCTCGAGGCGTCGGGGCCGGGGGCGGGCGGGGCGAGTCTCCGCCTGAACGCAGCTGCTCAGCGCCTCGATCGCGCCGAGCCGCCGCTCTCGCTGCTCTACCGCGCCGCGCTGGAGCTGGCCGCACACGACATGGCGCTGATGGCCGGATGACGCGAGCATCGCGCCGCCTCTCGCGCCGCGCCTCTGCCTCATCTGTCCGTCGAGGCGAGATTATTATTTTTCGATTTCTGTATGAATCTGTATGTGTACATTCTACCGGTCGTGGCGCTGGCGCGGGGCCCAGCCCGCGCGGGGGGCGGGGGGGCGGGGGCACTCCTCGAGCTCCTGCGGGTCCTGCCTCGTGGCACGATATACGTGCACCGCGGCACGCCTCACCGAAAGTCTCCACTTTCATCTTTCTATTGCAATACGCCTCCCCCTCTCGCACGTCACATGGTCGTGGTTATCGTTCCAGTTGCTGCTCCCGACCTCCCGTGCGCCTTAGGCTTGCCCAGTCGCGCCGCCCGGCGCCGAATATCGCGGCGCGGCACGGCACAAGACTCGTGCCCCCGCCTGCGTCTCGACGCTTCGGATGTCGCGCACCACACGGCGGAGCGCCGCCTCGTACAGCTGCGCGTCATCGCGCGTCACCGCGTCCACGGTGGGAAGCAGCGCCTGGGGCAGCGCGCTCAGCCCGAAGTCGCGAGGCCCGCCATGCGTGCGGTGCTCGTGACGCATCGTCCCCCCCCCGGCGGAGCGGTTTGCGTCCGCGTTGCAGACGCAGGATGGTGGGAGCGCGCCCTGGACCCGAAAGTGGACGACGCAGAGGCTCTCGTGGTATAGCTCTGTGACGCCCAGCAGGTCGACCTGCCGCACCACCTCCATCGCGCCGGCGAGGTTGGCCTCGCCATCGTAGTGGTGGCTGGCGTAGCCTCCTCTGCGAGCGCAGGTCAAGGCCCGGGTCTGCAGGCTGCGCGCGTCGTAGCACCCAAAGTCATCGACGCCCGAGCGGCGGGCGCTGCCCTGTACGCGAGCAAAGTGGCGGATCCAAGGTTCGAAGCCGGCCAGAATCGAGGCTGCGGTGCGGTTCCTCGAGCCACCGAAGCGCTCACCGAAGCGGTTTATGCCGCAGCGAGTCCTCTTGCACTCTTTTTGCCACTCGGCGTGCCTGAGCGAGTCGGCCCACGTCACCCACGAGCCAAAGCGGGTGAAGCGGCACTCGAGGAACTGCGAGAGTACGTGCGACCGCGGCTCCCGCAGCAAGACGAAGTTGAGCGTCGATGGGCTGCTGCTCTTGTACGGTGGGTAGCAGGCCTCCATGGTTGCCTGCGATGCGCTGCCGAGATCATATCCGAGCGCTTGCAGCTCGACGATCGCAGACGTGCCAGCGGTCTTTGGAATGTGGAGGAAGCGCAGCGGCGGCTGCCACCGTTGCGCGGGGAGGGGCGGTGGCGGCGGTGGTAGCAGCCTCTGCCTTGTCGGCCGTGGCATGAAACGAGCCTTGACCGTTGTCCACCCTCCGGTAGCCCTGCCTCTCGGAGGAAGGGTTCACGAGGCGCAGCTGACTTCCTCCGGAGGCGCTACGCCGCTCGCGGTTCGTACGCCCGCTTGCGGGTTCGAGTGGCGGGCTATCCCGCTTGCGGGATGGCTTAGCGGGTTCGAGCCGTCACACATTGGCTGCCGGGGTGTGCCGAGGGGGGGCTGGGTGGGCGGTAAGCCGTCATTGCCCGGCGCTGCTTGCAGCGCTCTGGGTGGTAGTGGCGGCGCTCCAAGAGTGGTGCTCTTGGGAAGAGGTTCCTCCTTTCCGCTCCCCCCCCGCAAGGCGCGAGACACACACTACTCGAGTATCTATACGCCTTCGTCCCTCCTTCGTCTTGGGGCGGCAAGACACCTCGACCGGTCTCCGCTCCGGCTTCATCTGGCTCCGCATCTCCGAGAAGATGCGGCGCGGCTGGGTGGGCGTTCCGGCGCATCGTGCGCCTCCCCCTCACCGCGAGGTCCTTTCACGGCCACGCCTCGCTCTTGCCCCAGCTCGGGGAGCTAGGCAGGGCCTACCTCGCCGCCCGGGCGGCGCTCGGGGCGGCGCCTGAGTGGCTCTTCCAGCTGCCCGGCGAGCGGCGGCCGCTGACGCGTCACATGGCGGGCAGGGTGAGCGAGACGCTCGACGAGGAGGGCGTGCGGGCTCAGGCCGGCTTCGTCTACCTCGGCCACTCGCTGCGCTCTTGCGGCTCGAGCGCCGCGGAGGCCATCCGAGTGCCCCGCTTTCGGGGCAACTGCCAACTGGCTCGGCGGCTGGTCTCAGAATGGCCGGACACTTGGAGCACTTGGAGTGCAGTCATTAGCCTCACATCCAGGGCCGGGGAGCTAAGAAGCGCACCCAGCGGGCCGGATGATCGGGATCGGGTTGCGGGCAAGAGAGCCCTAGCCCCGGGGGTGCGCGTTCGCAGGGCAAGGGCCTTAAAGTAAACACGGGTCCCCGAGGGTTGGCTCTGCGCTCCGGGTTTCCCCTAGCAGCGGAACGCCCCCTCTACTCGGGGCTAGTAGACACGCGAGCTTCACTACATGGACCCGTCGGTGCTGCCGTCGCCCGAGGCCTACGAGCTTCTCGGCTGGCTCCTGGACGGATCCTACCAGGCGCTTCCACCGTCGTGGGAGCGCCGCCGCGGCGCTATGACACAGCGGAGCCTGGCGAGCCGACGAGCTAGCTCCCTCGTCACACACGCGCACGGACGCATGGAGATCCGCGCGCGTGCCACACACACACACACACTCCATGGGCGAGCCCGCTCTCGCTCCGCCGCTCGTGCGCCCCGCACATGTCGGCTTTCTCATGCCTCCGGCCTCCGAGCGCCCACCTCGGGCGCTCGGGCGGTGGGGAATGTCATATCGGTTCCCTGGGCGTTCACTAGCGCTCGCTTGTGGATGAGAACGGCGTTCTCTGGGTAAGCTCAGCTGTGAACTTCCCGGTTGTTTGCTCTCCCTCCCTCCCTTACCCTGTTCATGACTTGCTAGCGGGACCTGAGTATTGTATAAAATACTGTAAGGCATATCGGTTCCCTGGGCGTTCACTGGCGCTCGCTTGTTAGATATTTAGGCAAAAGGGCGGAAAAAAACGACACAAGCGAGCGCTAGTGAACGCCCAGGGAACCGATAGCGAGGTCCGCAGCTGCAGTCCGCGCTTCCGCTCGAAGGGGTTGTCGCTGTCGTAGTCGCAGGCAAGCTTGTGGCCGCCGAACAGCTCGCCGATAGCATCGTCGCGACCGACGCCGCCGCCGAGGCGGGGGGGGCCGCGGTGACCACCGCCGCCCATGTCGTCCTCCGACGAGTCGGCGTCGGAGTCTGGGGGGGTGGGAGGGTCGGGGCGCACCCGCTCGCGGTCCTTGGCCGCCTTGCCGCCCGCTCCGCCGCCGTCGCCGCCGCCACCGCCGCCTCCCGGTGGGGGGTCTTCCCCGTCGGGCTGGGCGGCTTGAGCCTCGAGCCGCTCGAGCCGCTTGCGAAGCACTCGCAGCTCCTCGGCCGAGTCCACAGGAGCGGGAGGCGCGGCTGGGGCCCCGTCGGTGCCCCCGCCAGCCCCCGAGGGGGCTCCGGCCCAGAGCCATCTTTTGCCTCTGCGGGCTGTACGTCTTGGTCAGCGTCGGAAGCGCGCTTTGGCGCCGATTTGCCCATATCGTTGGGCGCACGGAGGGAAGGAGAGGTGGGCTCCTGCCCGAGAAGGTCGCGGGACCTGCGCAGAGCTCGCTCTGCGTGATGCCGCTCGAGCTTGGGCGTGCACGCAAGGGGTCACGCGCAAGCAAGAGCCCGAACAACTGGGAAGTTCACACAGCTGAGCTTTCCAGAGAACTCCGCGTCTCATCGGCTTTGGACAAGCTGTTCAATGGTTCTGACGCTCGTGCGCTCGTCCCGCCCTTCCGTGACCCATCCTCCAGGCGCTGAGGAGGCCGCGACGGAGCACGAGGACGGAAGCGACTCGGACGACCCCCTCCCCGGTTCTCGCGGCCACAGCCCGTTCTCGTCACGACTCGCGCCGCGCCGGCTGGTGGGCGAGGCGTCCGCCTCTGGCGCGGGCGCTAGTTTCCCGATGTACGTGATGCGAGTATCAGACTTTCTCCGCCTCGAGCGGCTCACCACGCATAATGAGCTGCTCCGCCGCGGCCTCCTTCGCCGGCTGGATGATCACGATCTCGAGGCGCATGTCCACTTTGTCTCCCACCAGGCACGCGCAACCGCCGTGCGCCGCGTCGCCCCCCCACCCCCGCACCCCCCCACCCTGCTACGGACACACAACACCGACACAATCCGGCGAGGCACCACTCACACAGGGGTCTCTCCCCCCGCCGCCACGCCGCACCGTCACAGCCGTCTCCTCCGCCACCGCGCCGCAGTGGTGCGGCCGATCGGAGGCCGACCCGAACGGGGACCACCTTCGCACGATGCAGGGCGCCTTTCGCATGGCGCGCGCCGGCCAGCACGACGAGCTCTTCCGCTCCACCTCGGCAGCTCCGCCCTGCACCTCCGCCCTCGAGAGGCTCCTCGGGCGCCTTCCTTCAGCCTGCTCGGACTCGCACGCGTAGGACAAGCTCGCCTTCTTCAAGGGCTACTCGAAGAACAACGCGCGCTTCCTGCGCGACCTCTCGAGCAGCCGCTCCTCCCGGCGGAGCACGCCTCGGAGCACACCCTGCTCCACGCCGGGCGCCACGCCGGACCTGCGCCGCCGGCCGGTCGGGCCGAAGGAGGGCGTGCCCCTCCTCGCGGCGGCGGCAGCTAAGGCGGCGAGTGGCCGGTGCGGCCTCGGCGAGCGCTTCTCCCATGGCTTCTCCTTTCGGTGCGCCGCTTCTGTTCCGGACGACCCTCTCCCCGGACCCGTCTCGGAGCGTCCCTCTCTTAGGCGAGCACTCCTCGGCGGACGTGGCGGACCGCTCCTCGTCCTCCCGCGGGGGCGGGGCGGTGGGCGGGGCGAGGACGTCCCTCTCCTCGCTCGAGTCCATCGACTCTGGCGGCGAGGAGGCCTCCCAGCCCCCCTCCCCCTCCGGCCTCGCCTCTGTCACGCCAGAGCCTCAGGGCCCCGCGCCGCCGAGCCACTCCGGCCTAGACTCCGGTCCTAGCTCCGGCCCCTCCGGCGGGAGGCGGAGCTTTCCCAGGTCGACACTGAAGTCGACTCCGCGCTGCGACTCGCCCGCCATCTCGACCGCCGACCGGAGGCCCGACGCGCTCGAGCTGGCGGCCCTCTTCTCTCAGTCTGTCGGCAGCGGGTGTGGGGCGTGATGGCCGGACGCCGCTGGCCCGCCGCACGGCACCGAGCCGCTGAGGGGCTCGGGCCCTGCTCCCGCAGGTGGGTGTGGATGGACTATGTCTCGATCCCGCAGACGCGGGGCTGCCTCAACGAGGAGGAGCTGCGCGAGACGGCCGCCGCGCAGCGCCTCGCCATCAACAGCATCCCGGCGTACGTGGCGCGCGCAAACAACTTTTGGGTGTGCGCGCCGTCGGGCGTGCGGCACGAGGACGGCGAGCGGTGCGACTACGCGACGTGGTCGTCCCGCGGCTGGTGCCGGATGGAGGAGTGCTGCCTCGCCCTCAACAACTGCGGCGACGGCCGCCCAAAAGCCACGCGCAGCCGGTCGGTATCTCCCTCCATCTCCCTCTATCTCCCTCTCTCTCCTTGTAGGCCGACCCCTCCTCGTCACGCAGCCGATCGGACAGCGGCCGAGGGTGCAGGTGCTCGACTCGTTGGACCGGCTGACGGTCCACACGCAGCGCCGCACCGCCGTCCTCACCGGCCGCTTCACCTGCTGCGAGACGGGGCACCGCCGCAAGACGGCCGACGGGAGGGAGGAGTGCCTCCCGTGCGACAAGGTTGCGCTGCGGCCGGTACTGAGCGCGCTGTACGAGACACAGCTGGCGACCCTCCGCTCCAAGTTCGAGGCGCAGCCCGGCCACGCAGGGCCGTTCTGGGACGTGCTCGACGCCTCGATGCGCGGAGATGGCACTTTCTTCAAGCACTTGCTGCTGCGCATGCACCGGCAGTGCTTGCTTGCCGAGTCGCTGCAGGAGCCCGCCGAGGGCGAGGCGCCGCCGGGCGCGAGCGGGATGCCGATCGGTTGGTCCAAGCGCTTCGAGGAGCTCGAGCTCCGCGACCTCGAGGAGTACGTGCGCACGTGGGGCGTCGACGGGCTCGAGGAGCAGCGGGAGGAGCTCGCCGTCCTAGCGGCGCGAGAGGGGCACCTCCCAATGCTGCGCTACATCGTCGAGCGGTACGGCGCGCCGCTGCGAGTCGAGCCGAGCCCGGTCGGCCTCACGCCGCTGCAGGAGGCGGCGCGGCTCGGCTGCCTGCAGGTCGTGCGCTACGTGCTTCAGGCGCAGGGCGTCGACCACGCGGCGATCAACCACCGCTCGCCGTCCACGGGCTGCTCCGCCCTGAGCGACGCGGCGATGCGGGGCCACGCTGGCGTCGTCTCGCTGCTGCTCGCCGCTGGCGCGCAGGTCGACGCGCCGCGCAAGGACGGCAAGACGGCGCTGCACTGCGCCGCCGAGCAGGGCCACGCCGCGGTGGTGCGACAGCTGTTGCGCGCGGGCGCCGACCCGCTCGCCAGGGAGGAGGAGGGGCGCACGCCCGCCGAGCTCGCGGAGGTGTGGCACGAGGACGCGCGCGCGTTCCTGCTCGCCGCCGAGGAGCACCAGGGACAGTCATGACAGGGACAGTCAGGGCGCAGGAAACGGGAGCGGGGCCCGAATCCAAGGGACCTCCCCGTGTCTGACGCGTGACGCACTGTATCGGTGACGAGACGGTCGACGACCAGGCAGGGGCGCGGCCGGGGTGGGGCGCGCGCGGGGGCGGCGGGTGTGCGGGATGTCTGTGGGCCCGAGAGCGATGTGCGTGTGTCCGCCTTGCGTTTGTTTTCATAACATCGAAGGCTAGCTCAAAAGAAAACAACGGCGGCGTCTTTCCGGCGGAAAGAGCGTCTTCCCAGCCCTTTTTTTTGATCTGACGCCGTTGGCCTGGGTCAAGTCTCGTGCAAATGCAGCAGCTGCCGCCGCTGGCACCGTCGCCGCCGCTGCCACCGTCGCCGCCCGCGCTCGAGTGCAAGTCGTGGTGCGCGGGGAACGACAAGCGCGCCGCCTTACCTGCCCCTTGCCACAAACCCGCCCGCCCGCCTCCCCACCGCCGCCTCTTTCCCCCGTAGGCCGTGGGAGAAGAAGTGCAACTGGATCAAGTGCGGGAATTGCCCGCAATGCTTACTGCTGCCGCCGTCGCCGCCGCTGTCGCCGTCGCCGCTGCCGGCGCCGCCCCCCGCCCCGCCTCCCTCGCCGTCTCCCGACGGCGCGGGCGTTTGCTCGGTGTGCGCCCATCCCCAGTGCGGCTGCGACCTCCTCGGCCAGTCCTGGTGCACACCGGACCACTGCCACGCTGACCTGGACGCGGCTGGCGCGTGCACCTGGGGAGTCACTTGCTCGACGTCGGCCCCGCCCGCCCCACCCGCGCTCGCCCTCGCTGAATGGAGCGAGTGCTTCGGCGAGGGCGCGTGCGCCGAAGGGCTGGAGTGCTTCCGGTGCATGACTAGATCGTTCGAATCGCGGAGATGGATTAGCCTCACATTCGGCCGGCAACGAGATGAGGTCTCCATCACGGCGGGATCAAGAGGATTAGCCTCACATTGTGATCAGCGGAATCATAGGAACCACGAATGGCACGCCCAGTGCCTGACCGCGTGCCCCCTCTACGTGTCAAACGGCGCCGGCGGGACGCAACACTACACCGCCGGGTGGCAGTGCGAACTGTCGTCGGGAGAGCCTCCGCCGCCCCTGCCCCCACCGCCGCCGCCGCCGCCTCCGCCGCCCCCACCGCCCCCGCCTCCGTCGCCGTCTCCGCCTCCGCCGCCGTCCGGGGGGGGCAACACCTGCTGGCGGGTCCCTAGATGCACACCGGTGCGCAAGCCGCCGCCGCACGACTGACACGCTGACCCGAATGAACTCGCACTCTGTTCCGCACCCCTCTCGTACGCTCTCGTCGGCCCTTGCGCCCACAAACACACAACGTCTCTCGAGCACACTCGACTCACGTGACGAGACATTCAACGAGCGTGCACCGCTCCTCACCATGACTCACGAGCCGACTCACGGCAGCCCCTTCATTTCTCCTCAGGCGGCCGATCCCCGAGTACGACGGCAAGGGGATGACCTACGAGATGGACCACGTCGCGCCCTTCCTGCGCTTCGCCACCTCCGCCACCCTCACCATGACCACGATGCCGGACATGGCTCTCGCGCCCGGCCCAAGCTATGACTACGTCGCCGAGGCGGACGCCGTGATTGCAAACATGGCCACGGTGGACACGGCCGGCGAGCTGGACGAGATCCGCTTCTTCGACGGCACGCTGCAGCCGCGAGATCTAGCCGAGATGTAGTCGAGGTTGGCCGAAGATTAGCCGGGGTCCGGTTGTGTAACGGCAGAGGCTCAACGTCACCGCTCTATGGAGGGCGTCTCTTCCCACGAGGCGCGTGTCGCTGACTGTGAACAGGCAAGCTGAACGTCGCGCTCGGCCTCATCGGCACGCTGCTGCTCGGGTACGGCCAGTCGATCGAGGAGATCATGTTCCACTCGTTTGGCGAGACGTCGGCGGTGCACGATGCCGGCGTGGCGGTCTGGAAGAACAAGCTTCTCAACAGCCGCATCCGGCCCACGACGGTCATCCACCGAAGCTCTCCGCCCCGACGCAGCTTCACGACGCCACTCGCTGTCACCTTGTGTCCGTCAACTCGTAGGTCATCCACCAGCTCTACCCCGAAGACAACCTCCGGGTGAACGACAACATGACCGTCCGTGGCAAGCACTTCCAGACCATCGTCCGCACCATGTCGCACTCCGAGTGCGAAAGCTTGCGTTGCTGCACCTCCTGTCAGGAGGAGTAGTGCCAGGTCCTGAGACTGACCTGACAACAATAGGTTCCCGAGCGGCTCCGCCGCCGTCTGCGCCGCCATCCGCGACTTCGTCGATGCCCTCTGGCCGCACCTCACCCTCACGGTGCAGGGGAGCGAGGTCAGCTACTCCGACGCCCCCTTCGTGATACTGCCAAACACGTTGATGGCCAACGTCCCGCTCACGGGCGCCGTCAACCCGGCGCCCGGCGGCCTCTCCGCGGCGGCCATCGCCGAGCGGTGCCGCGTGGCGCGCGAGCCGGGCGGGTCTGCTCGCGAGATCACGCGAGGCTGTCCGAGACTAGGTGCGGTGCGACGCGCGAGCTCGGCGGGATGCACTTCAGTCAGTCGGTGCCCGCGGGTCGGAAGCTGGCGGCCGGGATGGGGGCGGAGGCGGCGGCGACTCTCCTCTCGTTGCTGGGGCCGAGGGAGGGGGGCGTGCGGCAGGCGCTGGGCGGGTCGGCGCCCTGTGCCGCGGATTGCTGCGCAGCAGCGGTGGAGTGCAACGCCACGGCGCAGGCGGTCTGCATGGCGGAGTGCGGAGGCCGGTGGGACACGCCGTGGTTTGACGTGGTGCTAGCGCGGGTGGGGGCGCTGGGGGCGCCGAGCCGTGAAGCGGCTACTTCCCACGAGGCTCCGTTCTTCCAAGCGGATCGCAACCACATCATGATCATCGGCGCCACACCGATCGAGCCTCGTCCCCGACTGCTGTGAACGGCGTCGCTTCACGCGTGCTGCCGTGAACAGGCGCCATGGCGGGCCTCGTCCCCGCCATCACCGACGGCTACGCCTTCTCCTTCCAGACGCGCTTCACGAACCTGGTCGACCAGCTGGTCTGGAACGCGTTTGCCTCCAACTCGGACCGCCTGCAGGCCCTCCTCTTCGGCAGCGCAACGCACCGCGGCGTCGAGCCGCTGGTGAGGTCCGGACAGACGTCAACCGACGCAAAGGTCGTGACCGCCATCCATGCGATCGCCGCCGCCCTCCCCTTCTTCCTGCCCGAGGCGGCCGGCGCCTTCTGCGCCGCCCCGGCCCCGTGCTTTCTGCTGCGGCCGACCATCGGGCTGGAGCCCCGCCTGACTGCGAAGTGCGGCAGCCCGTTGGACGGCTACCCGGGCGTGCCGATGGCGGACTTCGACCCGGAGGGAGGAGAGTGGGCCTTTTTCCCCCGGAAAAGGGGGAGTTTCTCCTTAAGTGGCATGGGAGGGGGGGTTTTTCAAACTGGGTCCTTCCCCCCCCTTCCCGGCGCGTTTCCCCACCCTTCCCCCCCCCTTCCCCCCCCTTCCCCCCCCTCCCCCCCCCGTCCGTCCCAACACCACCCCACACCCCACCCCAACACCAACACCCACGCCCCTCTGCCCCTCTGTCAGGACGCGCCGGGCCCGAGCGGGCTCGGGCAGGTCGTCGCGTTTCAGCTGCTGTGGCACCGGCTGCGCGACGGGTGCGCCCCTTGTAGTGTATATCTGTGCCTCACCTCATCTCACCTTACGCACACGGATGACGCAGCCGCAACATCTGCAGTCAAGCTCTGTCCCCCGAGCCGAGGTGGAACTCAATGGGCCTCGACGGCGGGTGCGAGGGCGGGCCCGCGTACTGCTTGCCGTACGCAGAGGGACGCACGCAGTACAACCCGCAGGTGTGGGGGGCTGTCTCGAGGAGTACAGACCTACTTGTCATCGACTAAGTGATTCACTCGTTGCGACCCGCAGGTCGGGGACTGCCTCGAGGAGGAGCTCTTCCCCGCGTCACCCTCGCCACCGCCGCCGTCCACCTCGCCGTCGCCGTCCGCCGAGCCTGTGCCTCCTCCGTCCACCTCGCCGTCGCCGTCCGCCGAGCTTGTGCCTCCGCCGTCGGCGTCGCCGTCCGCCAGGCCCGTGCTCAAGCCGAACGACCGTCCGTCCGTCCGACCGTCCGTCGATCCGCCGCCGCCCTCGCCGCCGCCGCCGCCGCCGCCGCCGCAAGTCTGCTTGGATAACTGCGGCGAATACAACGGATGGTCGGGTGATGGCGTCTGTGATGATGGCGGACCCGGATCGGAGTTCTCGGTTTGCTCCCGCGGGATGGACTGCAGCGACTGCGGCACTCGCCTGACGCCGTCTCCACCGCCGTCGCCATCGCCACCGCCGCCTCTGCCGCCGCCTCGCCCGCCGCCGCCGGCCCCTCCGCCGCCCTCTCCGCCGCCGCCGCCGCCGTCGCCATCGCCACCGCCGCCTCTGCCGCCGCCTCGCCCGCCGCCGCCGGCCCCTCCGCCGCCCTCTCCGCCGCCCTCTCCGCCGCCGTCCGCGTCGCCATCGCCACCGCCGCCCCCTACGCTTGGATGCGCCGACAGCCTATCTTGGGAGGATGCCTGGGGGGATGGCTGCGACTGGTATGCGGAGTACGACCCCGGCTGCACTACATACTCCGATTACGGGCAGCAGTCAAATTGCCCTTCCACCTGCGGCACGTGCTCGTCCGTTCCTGCACTGCCGCCGCCGCCCTCCGCGTCGCCGATGCCGCCGCCGCCCTCCGCCTCGCCGTCTCCGGCGCCACCCTCGCCACCGCAGCCCGAGACGTACACCTACGAGGTGAGGCAAGAGAACGCCGAATGTGCCAACCAGTGGATGAACCTGGGAGAGTACGCCAGTGCTGAGCTCTGCTCGCTCGCCGCGGGAGCAGCCGGCTGCACGACCTTCATGTTCTCCTCGGCGTACACCTCGTGGGGCTGCCGCTGTTGCTCGGGGCCCGACCCGCCGAAGGAGCACTCGCTGTGGACGCTGTACAACGTGCTGCCGCCGCATCCGTCCGCGTCGCCGTCGCCGCCGCCTTGATCTGGTCGAGCGACGCAGAGGCTGCACCTTGATCAAGTGGGACGACGGCAAGGTGCAGCACTGGAGGCAAACGAGCAACCCCATGGTGCAAGTCGGAAGGCCGCGACCGTCCGCAGGAGAGCATGGATTGCATGTTATGTACGTGTACGTGTCACGTGAACCCCCCCCACACCACACACAAACACACACACACACACGACACACACACACATAGAGAGAGAGTTTTACGTGCGAGAGAGAGAGAGACAAACTGCAGGGTGGTTGTTGCCGGTGAATTCCCCGTCTTTGTAGCCTGGCGTTTGTGCCCCGTTTGTGCCGCGTCCCGTGCCCCGGAGTTCATTTTATAATCCTACACGATCGTGCCCCTCCCCTCCCGGGAAACGAATCCGATCCTCGGCCGTGTGTATGCACCTCCTCGGGCGCCTCCGGCTCTCCCTGATCGGAATCATAAGCTCGCGCGCCGCAGCTCTCCGGCTGCCGACCATGGCCGGAGTCCGGATGCGCGGGGCTGGACAGCAGGTGGCCATTCGCTCTGGAGAGCACGGTCGCTTGCTCTCCTCTCCCGGATCGCCATTCACCGCACGCTGTCTTACTCTCGCGTCTCAGGCTCGGATGATGGGCAGCGTGCGTGACCTCAACGACCAGGGCGTCGAGTACAGTGTGCGCAAGACCGAGGCCGCGTGGCGCGAGGCCGGCAGGTCCGGTGAGGACTCGTCTGGGCGGCTCTCACAGCTGCTGCCGTGAACAGGCGGGAGCAGCTCTCGGAGGAGGAGTACTACGTGCTGCGGCAAAAAGGGACCGAGTACCCTGGATCAGGTCAGTCCGCCCACCGGTTGATACAGCGCTTAAGAGAGGTACAACCACAGCTCAATGAGGGAGCACCCGAAGTGCAACGCACCACACACTCACACACACACACACACACACACACACACTCCTTCACTCACTCCTTCACTCCCCCCCCCCCCCCACACACACACACAGAGAGAGAGAGAGAGAGAGAGAGAGAGAGAGAGAGAGAGAGAGAGAGAGAGAGAGAGAGAGAGAGAGAGAGGGGCGATTGAGGGGGTCACAATTCACAGACCTTGCTTTAAGAAGAGATACCTCCCATGCGCTGATCGCCAGCCGACTCACACACGAGGCGTGCCGTGCGTGCTCAGGCAAGTACGACAAGTTCTACCCAAAGGCAGGCCACTTTGTGTGCGGCGGGTCGCAAGCACGACGGGCGCCTCCTCATCAAGTACTGCCACTACTGTCAAACTCCGTAGGCGCGGCGTGGTGACGCAATCTCGCGCAATCTCGCACTCGTGCAGTCTCGTGCACTCTCCCTCTCCTAGGCGCCGTGGTGACGCAGACAGACACTTCCCTCGGGATGCGGCGCGTCGAGATCCTCTGTGGCTCGTGTGGCGGCCACTTGGGCCACGTCTTCGAGGGCGAGACAGTAGAGCGCGAGATTGCGCGAGATTGCGCGAGATTGCGCGAGGTTGGTGCTGAGGCGTGCGGGCGGGTGGAGATCGCCCGAGATCGCTTGTGAGGCTGATTGGTCGGCGGCCGCCCTCCCGAGGGCGATAATAGCCCAAGTCGATGAGTGCGCCCCGGCCTCGACATCTCGGCGGCAGAGGCGACCCAAGCGACGCACCAGAGCACGGCTGGGCGTGTGAGCAGCCGCGTTTGACTGTGAGGCGAATATTTGTCATCGGGAGCGCTCCGCCGACTCTACACCGCCGCCGCCGCCCTCCCGAGGACAGGAGATGATAACGGCCGCCTCGTCGTCGAGCTCGGCGGAGACGATGGTCGCCTCGCGTTTGAACCCCTCGAGCTGCTAGAGCGGCGTCGCACTCGTCGAGCGTAACAGCAATCCGCCCTCGGATGACTTGTTGAGCGCGCCGTAAGCCGCCCCCGTAAGGCACGCGGCAGCCGTCGGGGAGCGCGATCTCGGTCAGCTGGTGCCGTCGCGTGGGCACGGTGCGAGGAACGACATGCTGTGGCAACGACGAGAGCTGTGCCTCGAAGTACAACAAAACAAATCTCTCGAAGTACGAAGACGCGCGAAGGGGAGAGAGAGACGACCAAACTCACCCCAACCCACCCACCCACCCACCCACCCACCCACCCACTCACCATCCGGGGCCTACGAAGCGTTTACCCACGAGCCACTTTTTCAATAACGGCGGGGTACAGGCACGCGGGGTAGTTGGAGAAAAAAACGCACTCGAGGCTCGGCCCGATAGTCGGACCACAGCAGCTTGGGTTCCTCGAGAGAAAGCGGCCGCCCCTTGAGCCTCGCGCTCTGCCCTCCACGGTGCTCGCGCCCGATGGGTCGGTGCGGTATTTTGCGTACGGGTCGAACTTGGGCCGTCAAAAGGTGCTGTCGCGCGGCGCAGCCTCAATAATCTCGACGGAGCGGGCGAACGTGGCGGGATGGCGGCTCGCCTTCACGTTTGCGTTGAACCCGCCGCTGGAGCCTTCATTTGCCTCGATCGAGCCCGCCCCGGCCGAGACGGTTTGCGAGGGCGTGCTCCACACCCTCACCCCCAGCGCATACGAGGAGTTGTGGCGCTCCGAGGGCGGCGGCGGTTCGAGACCCGACTACGATGAGATTGTCGTGCTCGCAAAGCCGTGGAGTGGCAGCGAGCCGGTTAGGGCCATCACGCTGCGGGCTGCGCAGAGCCGGCGCCTCAGCCACGATGTCCCGCCATCGCAGAGATACTTGAGCATGGTTGTCGCCGGCGCGCACGAGGCAGGGTTGTCGCCCGCCTACATCGCGCGCCTCGAGGCCATCTCGGCCGCCGCGCCGTCGGGTTTCCTGGCCGCCGTGGCGGAGGCGCACGGCCTCCTCCTCGTCCTGCTCTACCTGCTCGGCTTGCAGCGCCTCCTCTCGCCCCTCCGCGCCATCTGCTTCCTCCTCCACCGCCACGTGCGGCCCCGTCTACGCGACATCGCGACCGGCCTGCTCCTCCTGCCGACGGCGGCCATCGGCGCCGCCACCCGCCCCGCGCTGCGCTTGCTTGGGCGGGAGCGGTGGCTGAGCTACGCTCGCTACGGACAGCTGCCACCGACGCCCGCGACGACGCTGGCCTCTGCGCGCTGCGTGAGTGAGTACCACTACCAGAGTCGTTAGAGAGCTCCTCGTGCGTCGCAGCGGGGGAGCGGGCGCGTCGGCGATGGGGCTTCTCTCGCCGGTAATCGAGAAGCAAAATAAAACCATCACTGAGGTTTCCTACCTAGAGTGCGGTAGTGGCGACTGGCGTGATGGCAAACCCGACTCCCTCCATCCATGTGCGATGTGGCGCCGCGCCCGATCGTGCGCGATGCCGACGATGGTGCCGCGTGCCGGGAACCCTATTCCGGAGCGATTTCCCCTAGGGTTAGCGCCGAAAAAGTCGGGGCCTTTAGCTCCGGCTAGGGCTATTGGGCCTTCGAAGCCGACCACGAGGAAGGGCCGACTTAGGGTTAGTATAGGCTAGTTCCATTTCACTCTGACACGCTAATCTTGAAAACGTCCAACGGAGCTCCGTGTTGCTCCCAGCGCCCTCCCCCGCGCTTCCTGCGGCCCTAGCCGATGATACTAGCATGGGAGGTCATCTGACTACCGCGAGAGCGACCCAACTCGTCGACATCGTCCGATGATGGTGCCGCAAAGTCAGCCTTCGGAGGCTATCGTGGGGTCGAGCCGGTAGTAGCCGTGACATGTGGTTCCACCACCCCTCTTAGGCTTTGCCTCTGACCGCCACCGTTCCCAGGCTGCCTAATGGGATGGAAAGGAAGGCTCGGCAAGCGTATAGAAGCGTGCTCGACCTCGTCGTGGCAACCTGTACGGCAGCGCTGGTAGGCGCGATGAGCGTCGTGCCACCTGACCCGAGACGGGTCGCAGGCGTCGTACCGAGCGCGTCGAGACCGTGTCCTGATGTGATCTGCACGGGTGCGTCACAAATGTACCTCCCCAGGACGCGCAGAAGCAGCTGCGACCCCGCCGAGTGGACGGCGTCACACAGCGCCACCTGCTGTGTGACGCCGTCCATAGCGGGCCGAGAAGGCCGCGAGCGGCGAGGATGGTTGTGACTTGTGTGTTTGCCACCCTGGGACTCGGACGGCCGCCTCAGAGGGCGGGCATGCGTCCTCTCGCCCTCTCACCCGCGGGAGATGGCCGAGTCCACGGAGCCGCACGCTGCCTCTCCTTGGACGCGCAAGGCTCCGACTTCTATAAAGGGTGTGGATGCTGGGTTGAACAAAAAGGCGGGACGCGACCCACTTCGCCACAGACGGTCCCGCGCCTCGCCGCTAAGACGGGTACACGACCGCGGCTTGTGTGCGTGTACCCGTCTTTGTCCGGAGTGAAAAGTCCAACGCGCTCGTCGGTGGCGGCTTCCCTCAACCTGCGCCGCGCTCGGCGAACCTCGACAGCGCCTTCGGTGGCATGCAGCTCTTTGTGACAGAAGCCTGGAGAGCAGCTCCTCTGCTGCTCACACACTCTGCACAGCTGACACAGCCTACTGTGCGGCTGCCACAGCTGTGACAGCGATGGGCTCGCCCTCACTGGCCCTCAGTCACTTGTGCTGCGGCTTGTGTGAGCGACACTGCTCGGCGACTGCCGGCACACTGTGAGACCGTGGGTGTGAGGTAAAACCACGCTACCAGCGCTTGGTCACATCGGCCCCGAGGTCAGATCCATCTACTCTGTTGATGACAAGACTTGTCTACCGGCTGGAGCCGAGCAGGAGGGCTTGGCGCACAACCCCTTGGTCAACTCACCCTCCACACCCCGTAGAGAAAATCCTTCGATATCTGCACCAGCGTTTTAAAGTGAAATCAGAAGAGATCGATGCTCCGGGCTAGGCTTTGGGGTAGGCAGCCACCCTTTCGAAGGTGAGGCGTGTCTGTCGACTGGAACTAGCCTCGGACAGACACATCATTTCAAGCTCACGTCCAGCACTTCGAGCCCGGCCCCCCTGGCCGCCGTTGCGAGCGCCGCCGCCGTCTCAGCCACGCTGCCGCGGACATCCACGAGGACCTCAAAGGTTTGCACGTCCAGCTCGCTCGATGGGGGCGCCGGTGGCCTCGCAGGCTCGTCGGCACGTACGATGCTGGCGGCGCTGCCCGCCGCCTCGGAGTCGCCGCCGAGTCCTCGCTTGCCAACCGCGCCCTCGGCGCGGACCGGCTCGACGATCCCCTCGCCGCGCCTGCCGAGAGCGCCGCTCGTCCAGCCCATCTTTTGGAGGAGCGCGTGGCCCACGCCCGACGAGATGGGTGTCTCCGCCACGCTCTCCGCCTCCTCCCTCTCCCGGCGCCGCTGCTTCTTCGCCGCGGTCTTCGACAGCGCCGCCTCGGCCTCCTCGCCCGCGCCCGCGTCGGCCTCTGGCGGAGCACCCACGGGCGGCAGCACGATGCCGGCCAAAAAGTCGGTGGCCAACCGCTCCGGATCTGGCGGTGGCGGCGGTGGCGGCGGCGGCTCTGCGACCTCCTCGTCCCGACTCCGCTTTGTGCCACCCTCACCCCCGGGCGGCGGCGGCGGCGGCGGCGGCGGCGGAAGCTGCTTCGGAGGCGGCGGCGGCGGCGGCGGCGGCGGCGGCGGCGCCAAACCTGGAAAGTCCCTCCGAAGCAGCTTCTCAAAGACTCGCGGTGCCTCGAGATGCGCAAAGAGGGAGAGGACTCGAGTCGGCAGTTGCGTCCGCGGCGGGAGCAGCAGCGCCGCAGCCTCCTCCTGCAGATCGGCCGTGAAATCCTCAGCGTCGCCCGCCACCCTCAATCTGACCTGTTTGAGGCCGTCGGCGGCGGTGTCGACGTCCAGCACCGCCCAGCGCCTCGTCGAGCACTCGCTCTCGCGCCGGCCGAAGAGCGGCCGCACGCGAAGAGAGCGTCGCAGCTCAGAGTGCCTCGCCATGTCGACGGTGCACTCCCCTGGCGGCGGGAGCGTGGAGCCCGACGCCTCGATCAGCAGCCGCAGGACGACGGCGCAGCGGGCGGCGGCGGCCGGCAATGCGGCTGCAGGCCCGATTGCCGAAGTCCTTTGCTCAAAATCGGCGGAGGAGAGGCGTGGCACGCGGAGCAGGCCGAGCAGTCGCTCATCCATGCGTCGGAGCAGCGCGTCTCGTAGCTTTGCCCGCTCGCCCGCCGCCGCAGCCACGGCCGGCAGCACTCCGTGGTTGAGCACGTGCAGGCTCACCACGTCGAGCGCGGGCAGCAGCGACGCCCTGGCCGCGTCGTCCACGAGCAGCGGCAGCGGCGAGGACGCGTCCGGTGGGAATGTCGCCCACGTGTGAGGCGCGTGCGGCTCGCTCGGCTGGCTCGCCCACAGCCGGAGGCCTGGCAGCGCGCCGAGCGCCTCGGTGTGCGCTCGCTCGGCCGCCTGCCTCGCAGGCAGCGGCGCCTGCGCCGACGCGGCAGCCATGGGAGGGTCGTCCGCCGCCACGTCGACCAGCCCACGCCGCGCGAAGCAAAACCGCAGCGCCAACGTGAATAGGGCCCGCAGATCGGCGCCCTCGGCGGCGAGGGAAGGCGGAGGTCGCCTCCACGCAGTCGCCAGCCAGCGCTCGACGGTGGGTGCCGAAGGCGCCGCCGGCAGCTGCAGCAGCGCCGCGAGAGCGCGCGCGTTGCTGCCGAGAGCCGGGCTCCGGCGGACGTCGAGTAGCCAGCCGGTCTGCACCAGCTGCTCGCACAGCAGCTCGTCTGCGAGACGCGCGCCATCGCTCCCGTCGCCCGACGCCGGCGCGCTGCTCGAGGGCCCGCGGCAAATCGCTCGCGTGGAGCGCACGAGCGTCCTCTGCAACGGCAGCAGCGCGTACCGCTCCGCCGACCGGCGAACGTAGGCTCGGTCGAGTCCGCTGCCACCGGCGGCCTCCGTCTCGGCGAGCGCGGCCCACACAGACACGTACTCTGAGAGCCCGATCTGCGACGCGCTGGCCGCCGTGCCCGAGGCGGCGGCGGCGGCACGCTGCTCCGCAGCCGCCACGAGCTAGCGAAACCTCTCCATCGGCGACGGTGGCGGCGCGGTGCCCCACTCAAGGAGGCGGGAGATCGGCGCCGCCGCGAGAGCCGCGAGGGTCGGCGGCGGGAGAGCGGCGGGTAGCAGGTGCGGCGCCGCGGAGGCGACAATCGCCACGCGGCTCGGGGGGAGGAGGCCCTTGGCGGTTGGCACCCAGGAGGCACCGCGGAGCAGCGTCACCCAGCCAGCGACGCCGAGGTCGTGCACCGCGGCGCCGGGCTGGGAAGGGGGAAGCCACAGCAGCCGCTTCCTCGCGGGACCGCCGGTGCCGACGGTGGCGGTGAGTGCGGCCCCGCCACCCGTCGGCTGCTCAAGCGCAGCGGGCGCGCCCTCGCCGCGCAAGCACGGCGCGAGCGGGCCCTCTGCGGCGCTCGGCGCCTCCTCGTCGTCCACCGCCGCACGGGCCACCAGGTCGCAGAAGGCCACGGCGAGCGACGCGTCTTCGTCGCCGCGAGCGAGAGCGGCCCGCAGCAGCCGGGCCGAGGCCGGCGTCAGGGCCGCGTCGAGCACGACGGGACGCTTATGCCCGAGGCAACCCAGCCCATACGGCAGCGCAACCGACTTGGCGCTGCTCCGCTGCGATGCCCCGGCAGGGAGGAGGGAAGGGGCGACTGGCGAGGCCGAGACGAGGAAGGCGAGCCCATCCGAGGCGCCGGCGGCGACAAAGAAGGAGCGCCAGCTCGCGCGCTCGTGCGAGGAGGCGGACTTGTCCACGTAAACGCCGTCGACAAAGCTCACCGCCGCGCCACCCTCCACCCGCCGCTGCAGATCCTCGAGGCTCCCGTTGCCAAAGGCCGCGCCGACCGCGCACTGTCCGACGGGGAGCAGGGCGCCGCCCGCGATTTGCGCGTGCGAGCAGAGCTGCGGCTGCTTTTGCTCCTTGAGATGCCTCGTGAGAGCCACCACCGCCTCAGCGTCGGCTCCACGGCTGCCGGCCGCAGCTTGCGCCGCAAAGAAGCGAGCAAAAATCGCTCGAAGCGTTAGAGCGCGGTTGTCGCTCGCCGCCTCTCGGCGCAGCGCCTCGGTGGCGGTGAGAGCCTTCCGGATCGCCATCGCCGATTCACCACCGCCGCCCGGCACGCTCCCGTCGGCAGCGTCGAGGAGCAGCGAGTGCACGGCCGGGTGGAGGGTGAGGCTGCCGCCAGCGCGTGCTCCGGCGCTCGCGCCGTGGAGAGCGCGCTGCAGCGCTGAAGGGAGAGCGGCGAGCGCCTTGGACGCCTTCTGATCGGGCCACGTCAGCTTGTTGGCGGGGTGCAACTGCCCGTCACTTGCTAATAGCAAGGGCGGCGGTGGCGGCGGAAGCGGCGGCGCGCCGGCGGCGCCATCCTTGCCGGACGCGGCCTCCTTGGCAACCTCCTTGCAGTTGCGCCGCCACTCGTCCTGCATCTCCTGGCAGCCGGCCATCAGCCTCACCGCCAGCATAGCCGCCGCGGCGGCTACGGCGGCGGTGTCGCCAGCTGCGTCGGCCTCGGCAGCGCCGCCCGGCCGCTCCCTCGCGGTGGCCCACAGTGCCTTGCCCAAAGCGGCGGCCCCGGCCGCGTCGGTCGTCGGCCGGTGCAGCAGCAGCCACAGCGGAGAGTCGGCAGCCGCGGCGAGCGCGGGCGTGGCGAGTGGCCGCCGTCCGCCGAGCCACCGCTCCAGCAGCGCGGGCGGAAGCCAGCGCAATAGTGGGCGAGGGACGAGCGCAGCGCCCGCGGCGGCGGCGAACTCAACCCTTCGCGAGGCGCCGAGCACGGGCACCAGCGGCTCCGCCCGTAGCGCCGCGTCGAGCGGAGAGCAGTCGAGCCTCTCGCCCATGAAGGTGAGGTGCAGCGCCGCGGGGGCTGCTCCCGCGCCGGCGCCGCCCCGCCTGCCGCCGCGATCGTTACCGCGGCTGCGGCCGCCGCGGCCCTTGCCGCCGCCGTGCTTCGAGTCGCCGGCGGTCGGCTCCTCGCCGGCGTCGGGAGCGGCCCGCTCCAAGCTGGCGGGGAGGAGCCTGTACGCAGCCGCGACGGAGGCGTCGCTCGGAGCGGGGGCCGCCTCGGACACAACGGCCGCCAGGTAGCGCAGAGCGCACACGAGCAGGGCGGGGACCGTCGCCGCGAGCGCGCGGTTCCACGCGTTGTCGCTGAGGGACTGGACGTCCTGCCGGTCCACCGAGAGCAGCCACGCCGCCTGCAAGTTTGCGGCGCCGGGTGCTGGCACCCGCGTCGGCAGCAAAGCGTGCACGAGGCCGCCGCCGCCGCCGCCGCCGCCGCCGCAAGGCACGCCGTTCGAGTCGACCTGGAAGAAGAAGCTCGCCTCCTCCTCGGCGTCGGTTCCCTGCGGCGGCTGGTCGCGCCGCGTGTGGGCGCAGTAAGCGGCCCACGCCTCCCGGCCGGGCCGGAAGCGCACGCTCAAAAAGCACCAGCGCCCCGCCGCCGCCGCACACGCCGCGGCGCCTCCGCCGCCGGGCAGGGCGGGCGAGGAGGCGACCCGCGTGTGCGCGACCCGCAGGGCGGCGGCGGAGGCGGCGACGGCGCCGCTCGCTGCGGAAGGCGGGAGGGCGGCCGCCCTGGCTGCGCCGACGGGCACGTCGACCCGCTCGCAGACGAGCCGCTCGCCCACCCACACCAGCTCCCAGGCCGCCCGAGGCGCGTCGCCGTCGCGCTGGTCGGCGGCCAGCGCGCACCGCGCCAGCAGCGGCGGCACCGACGGCGGCAACCAGCGCAAGTCTCGCCGCAGCGCGTCGAGACCGCCGCGCGGGCGGAGCAGCTCGAAGACGCAGCCCGAGGCGACGGGGCTGCCGCTGCTGTCCTCGGCCCAGCGTGGCAGCAGCACCCACGCGCTCGGCGGGAGCTTGGGCACCGCGCCGCCGCCTCGCGGCTGCGCCGCCGCCGCCTCCGCAAACTCGAAGCGCCAGTCCGGGTCGGCGCAGCGGACGTGCGCGAAGCGCTTGTGGCACGCCTTGAAGCCGATGCCCATGAAGCCAGCCGCGCGCCGGCTCTGCTTTGTGCTCATGCCGACGCTCGCGAGACCGTTGACGTCGAGCGGGCTGAAGCCGCGGCCGTCGTGGGAGAGGCGCAGCGTGGGGCCGGGCAGCAGCTCGAGCCGCACCACCCGCGCGCCGTCGTCCACCGCGTTCTGCAGCAGCTCGAAGAGGTACAGGTCCGAGCGCGGGAACTGCTTCTCGAGGATCGAGAGGAAGCCTCGTACCGAGGGCTCGAGCACGTGCTGCGTGTAGTAGCCGCGGATCGCGTCGACCACCCACCGCCGACCCGCGGGCGTGAGCGGGGAGCGGGCCTCCGAGGCGGCGAGGCGCGCGGCGGAGGCCAGGTCGAGCGGCTCCGCAGCAGTGCTGCCGGCAGCGGAGCTGCGGTCCAGCCTTCGCCACTGCGGCTTTCCTCCGGCGGTGGAGCGGCAGAGCTGAAGCGACGGCCACGGCTCTGGTAGCTCGGGCTCCTCCGACCCTCCGACCCGCGCCGCCTCGTCCACGATGACGGCGGCGAAGCCGCGGCGGTCGACGGCGAGCACGGTAGTCGGAGAGTGCTCGAGGAGCAGGCACGTGCCAAGCACCTCCTCCGCGTGCGGCTGCGCCCAGAGCCGGAGGGAGAGGTCGGGCATCCCAGAGCGGGAGAACTGGCAGCCGATCGCAAACAGGAAAACGAAGGCGGCGCACAACGGTCCTCCTGGCTTGCCGGGGTCATGGGCCCCCCCTGGCTTTGCAAAGAGACATAGGCAGAGGCAGACGCCCAAGGGTGGGCGACGGCTAGAGGGCTAGTACGTCACACTCCTCTCCTTAAAATCCCTGTGTGCCGCGATGATAGCGATGAATCGGCGCGGCAGCGGACCACGGACGTCAACGCGAGCGGACGGCGCGAAAGTGCTCGGGCCTCGGCGCGACAGAAACTGGCGTGTGTGGTGGAGGCGTGCCATCCTCCCATCCCTCCCTTGGGTTGTCTGTTTTCTTTCTTTAAGATACACAGCTGGACTTGCGACGGTGGTAGTCGCCTTATATGTGTGCCACCGTTGCATATATGCCATATCCGGATATGCAACGGTGGCATAAGGCGACTGATACACCGTCCCAGGACCTGAGCTGGTGCTGCACCTCGAGTGCTGGACTGGCGCGCCAAGTACACACAATCAGCGACGGATACGGGATAACCCGGCTCTGCTGAGTGCTGTCCTCGTGTCTGCGCAACAAAAAGGCGGACAAACACCGTGCTTGCTATGTGCAACATGCAACAGAGGAAACACCGATCGCAAAAAAGAAAGTGCGGCCGCGCGGCTCGGCCACAAGACACACAGCTGGAACTGGCGCGCCAAGTACACACAAACAGCGGCTCATACCCGGCTCTGCTATGTGGGCATGGGCGCCCCGTCCGAGCCGCACGCGATGAGCTCGAAAACGTACGTGCCGGGTGCGCCCTCCTCCCCAAACGCCTTGAGCGCGGCCAGCCCCGCCCACCGCTGCGGCTCCTGCACGTACCACGCGGCGGTATGCCGGTGGCGGTCGCTCTGGACGAGCTTGGTCTCGCCGAGCGCCGCGATCTCGCACCGCCGCGTGGCCACCTCCTCCGCCGCGTCCGCCCCGCCCACCATCAAAAAGGAGTTGAACTTCTCCTCGAAGGCCTGGACGTTGTCGCGGTGCGGCGCCTCCCACCTTGGGCGCAGGGCAGGGCGCGGTTGAGAGGGAGGTGTGGGCGGAGTGGTGTGGGCGTAGAGCGGTGAGGATGCGGAGCGGCAGGGGGGCACCATTTCCCCTCTTGCCAATAGCCGAACTTGCGGAAGGACCACTGGGACGGGTGACTGCTGGCTGCGAGCGAGTCGGAGAGACTGAGGTGCATGCGGTGCCAGACTTGGTAGTCGTCTGTCTCGCGCATCTTGCTGGCCATGTCAATCAGCACCTCGTCGCCACGGGTGGAGAGTACGGAGTACCGCTCCCAGCTGGATGGCTGGCCCTCGCTATCGCGGTACTCCCACTCGAACCAGTCCCCCTCTTTGAAGCGCGACGACGCGAGCTGCCGCCCCATCGCGACGTGCGCAGGGCCGGACCGGGGCTTGCTGTGCCGCCGCTCCTCCAGGAGAAGTGGATGCCGCGCGCGAGCTGCTTGGTCGGAAGAGAAAAGCGCTGCACTGGCGCCGACGGCTGCGCCTCCCGCGAGGTGGCGGAGATGCAGCATATATGTGTCGAAGGAGCGGGACGCGGTGGTGCCCCGGTGTGGATGGAGTGCGGATGTCGCCGCATCTCTTTTTCTTTTATTCCACCCTTTTCAAAGTAACGGCATTTAGTAGGAGAGGCGCCCGAGATGGGGGCCGGGGGGGTTAGATCGCGCGCGGCGCGCGTGCGTCCCCTCAGCCAATCAGGAGCTTCTTCTCCTCGATCAAGGAGTAGGTACCTCCATGTTGAGTGAGCGGCGCCGGGCGGCCCCTTGCGGATCCGGCCAGAGGTGTCGTAGTGCGAGCCGTGGCACGGGCAGAACCACCCGTTGTAGTCGCCGGCCTTGTTGATCGGGACGCAGCCGAGGTGCGTGCACACGCCAAGCACGACCAGGGTCTCTGGGTTTTGCACGCGGTCGAGGTCGTTCTCCGGGTCGCGCAGTTCGGCGAGGTTCACGTTCGCGGCCTCGGCGATCTCATCCTCGGTGCGCGACCGAATGAAGACTGGCTTGCCCCGCCACTTAGCCGTGATGCACTCGCCCATACTCAGCTTGGAGATCAACCTCCAGCGACGCCATCGCAAGCACCGCGTCGGCCGCCGGGTTCATCTGGGCGAGGAACTTGATCAGGCAGAGAGGCGCCAGGCTGAGGCAGAGATGAACTTGGCGCCGCCTGCAGCAGCGCGGCCCGTCGGTCAAGCGCTGCCGGCTGCGGAAGCGAGGGGGAGCGCGGAGCCGGTACGCGGCTGCAACGGAGCGCACCAATCATCGCGTAGTTAAACGTGCGGTTCGCCGGGTCGGCGTGTCGCACGCGCGCCTGTTATGCGGTAAGGCTCTCGCCGTCGACAAACTTCCTCGGGTCGACCGTGGTGACGTATCCGCCGCCTGGCGTTGTGCTGCGCGTCACCTCGGACTGACAGGCCGGCGCAGAGACACCGCAGGCTGCGCACCAGAGCGCAGCGCGCGCGCCGAGTGGCGCCGGGCGCCGAAGCGCCTGCAGCTGGGCGCCACGCCTGAGCGAGGCAATCATGAGCCTGATTGCTTTGCACACCGAAGGGTCACCAACCAAAAATAAAGAGGGCAACGAGCCGTGTACAAAGGGCTCCGAACGACTCCTCTGCCGCATGCCTGCCTCTCTG